>NC_028451.1:48523863-48748651 GCF_000263155.2 Setaria italica | reverse complement strand
CATTGAAGCGAGCAGCCAGGCGGATCGATGAGGAAGAGGGGGAAGGGGGTTAATTCTAAACCTGTGCTGAGGTGAGCCCTGCGTCCCGCCGGTGGCAGCTTGCGCTGCTTTCTCCATGAGGTGGGATCCGATCGGACACGCAGTTGTTGTGGGGAAAGGAGTAGAGTTCAGCGGGGCCGGAGCCGGGCACTGCAAGAAGATGCGCTGACCAGTGGGTGAAAGATACCCTACCAACCGGCCCGCTCGGCCCGCTCCAGCCCAATAAAGCCCATCGCGGCCCGTTCTTGCTCCAAGGTCAGGCCGGCCATGGGGGCACCGCCGGCCTGCCTTCCCTCGGCTTCCGCGCCATATAAAGGGCAGCCCTAGCGAAACCCTAGAGCGCCATGCGCCCCTCTGCCCCCTGGCTATCGCGCCGCCAGAGCTCCAGGTCGCGCCGCCGCGAGGAGCGGTTCTCGACGAAGCCGAGCGCCGCCGCCGGTCTTCACCGATTTCCCCGGCCAGGAGCTCCCGGAGCCAAATCGACGCCACCTGCGGGATTCCCCTCACCGAGCCGAGTCCGTTTTGCCGGTTCCCGTCGTGAATCGGACGCCGGAGCCGCCGCCGCGGAGTTCAAGCCGGCGCCGCCCGTTCCGGTGTCCGCTTGTTTTCCGGCCGCAGCCTGACCGCGCGCCGTCGGTCTGGCCGCCTCCAGCCGCCCGCGCACCGAGCCCCCTCCTCTGCGCCACGCCCCGTCGCCCAGCGCCATCAGCCCGATGCCGGCGGGACTGGCCAACCGGACAGGCCGGCCAGAGCTCCCCCATCGGGAGGTTGAAGATGATTTGGAGCTTTTGCGTCCAGGCCCTTGAAGATGAATTGTGTGTTTCCCGCATAACCCCTGGATCTATCTGATCTTTCCAATCCAGCCCAAGTCCTCATCTTTTGCAGATCTAACCCCAGCTTTTCAGCTTTTCGCGGGTCCTGTTCTCTGAGTCTTGGTATCTTCTCAGCTAACCCTCCAAGTCTACGGTTAATTACGTTAGACCCCTGCAACCTTCTATAACCCATAGATTTTACGTTTTAGCTCCGTTTTAATCCGTTCAAGTTGAGTTAGGTTCATGATGACATAAATTAAACATTAGTGGTGATGTTTGCCTTCACGCCTATTTTTAAAAATAAACTTGATATTAATTTGATTAATGCCTGATAAACATGCGTCTTCTCTAAATAAAATCTACTAAAAGTTATACACTGCTTTTCATAATAAACATCAATTTGGTTAATGCTTATTTCATATCCTTTTCTGAATAAAAGCCAATTAGGTTACATATCGATTTTTCATAAACTAATGTCAATTTGATTAATGTTTATTCAATTTGCTTTCTAAATAAAAGCTACATAGGTTATATCTCGATTTTTCATAAATTAAATGTTAATTTGACTAATATGAATATAAATGTGTTTTTAAAATAATCTGCTAGTTGAACTCAGAATATAAAGTTATGTGCTTAGATGCTTTTACATGCTTCTTCTAAACTCAAATGTTAATTTACATAAATTGTACTTAAATATTTATAAATAAGATTGAACTAAGCTTTACATCGTCTTTTCTTATGAAAATATAAATATGATTTGATTAATTCTAACTAAGGATATTTCTCTGAAATATCTTTACATTGCTTTTCTCAACTAAAATAAATGAAGCTTGTAGCTCTTGATCTTTCTTTTATAATTCAAAACTCTCTATAGCTTTATTTTTTCAACCATAGTTCCATTCTCAGCGTTTCCTACGTTCAAGTAATCCTAGAATCAAGTACGCTCTTTAAAGCCTTTATTTTATTTTGGTGTATTGTTCTTAGCTATACATGTCTGTTTGCTTGTATGTTTGTGCCGGTGATTGCTTCGAGTAGAAGGATCGCTGTTCGAAGGTTTTGAGGAGTAAGAGTTTCAAGAGAGTAATAGCTGAAGAGCAGTAAGAGTAACTTTCTATTGGAGAAAGGCAAGTGTCCCTAACCATCCTTCTACCTATGCTTTGTTCACAATACCATGGTTATAATGCTTAATTGGAACATGGAGAACCACCCAGGAAAACAGTGCTACCACAAGACTAAATGGCTCTGGTCTTGGCTGAATTATTAGAAACTCTAGTCTGGGGTAATCTTACCGAAAAGGCAAGAGGGGAGTGCGTTGACGGGGTATAGCACTCGCTCTCTTGGGAAGTGGGCTTTGCTAAGACACTATACCCACTAGGGGACTGTTATGCTCTGCTTCGACCTGAAACCTTAGCGGGTTACCACTTACTAGCGAATCTTTGTAAAGGCCTCGTAGCGTCCCTATGCAATCACACCTCGGAAGTGTGGTATGGTGCCTGATCACGCTGCATGGTTGGGTCCAAAGTTCTTTGAACTTTTACGCGACTTGTGGGTAAAGATGTGCGACCTCTGCAGAGTGTAAAACTAATCGATCAGCCGTGCTCACGGTCAAGAGCAGCCTGAACCCTCACATGATTAATTAAACCTGAAGATGGACTTAAATCGTTAATCCTAGTTATTTCTAGTGGCCTTGCTGAGTACCAACCATAAGTGTACTCACCCTTGCTTACTGCTGCTCAGAAGAAGGTGTGTGAAGTATTTCGAAGATGATACTGAGTTCTAGGCATACGCAACCCCCAGTCGATTGCCTGTGAAGTTTGGAGCCTCCGTTTCCGGAATTAAGTTGTATATCTTTAATGGTTTCGTAAGTCTTTATTCGTATCTTTTTACGTGATACTGTTGCTGTTATTCACTTATGATGTCACTATATGTATGAAACTTGATCCTGACATACATATAGGTAGCACTTGATTTTGTCCTTAAAACCAGGTGTGACAGAAGTGGTATCAGAGCTATATCGACTATAGGATATAAGCCTAGATAGCAACGATCGCTTCCTTAGGTCTATTTTTCTATAAAAATAATTCTTACCTTATCCTTGAACTCTCTGATGACTATTCTCACTCCTTGTACATCTTATCTACACCTTGGTTGCTTATTTTTGATCAACTTTGACTCTTAGTCCTTTACACCCACCTTGTTTTGCTATTGCTAAACCCTCAATCCTTATCTATTGACTTACTCCCTCCTTGATGCTTTCTTGATCTTGATTATACCTCTCCTTTGATGAATAACTTTCCCTATTCCAAGCATCTCACCTCCTTTTGGTTTGTTGGTGAAAATGTTGCACCTTACTCCTTGATATTTTTTTATCTCCTACTTATCCTTTTATACATATCTTCTCCTTGATTTTATTTTCAGTATATCCATCTTCCCCATTGTACCTCTCCTTGCTTTTCGAGTAAATGCTACCTTGAAACCTTTCCCTTGACTTTTGATTCCAAAGTGTCCCTTTTGATTCAAAAATATTTAGATGATCCATACCGCGTATCCTAATGCCTGCCCAAGCCACCAGAAGAATGGAGCTACCAGCTCGCCACCAGAAGTGAAGCCTAAGCGACTGAAGCCACCTTCACCCCCACTATGTGGAGAAGCTCAATTCAACGCTTGACAAGCCAAAGATTGCCTACACCAAACATGTTGAAGCCTTACCAAACAACCCCTGCTTAGGAAGTACCCCTTGCAACCTTATTAACAACGTTTAGTACCGTTCCTTGACTGTGTGTTGATCGGTGAAAATTCTATGTTTGCATGATGATGCTTGTTTTGATGAAATTATCTGATTTGTTTCTTTGTAATGATTGTTGGTGTATTGTGGGTTTTCTACCTGCAATGATATCAGTTGCTTAACTGGGTTCTTCTTTTGAATCTCCCATATCCTTGTCATCTATTCCTTTCTATCCAAGCTAATGGAGGACATTAGAAAAGCGGGAACTAAAGTCAACACCAACGTCAACAAGCAGGAGTTAACATCACCACCACCGTCTCACTAGAAGCAAGTTGAAGAGAAGGCTTTACTCTGATCTCCATCTTATTCTAATGATGATTACAAGAACCAGAAAGATGAAGAAAGCAGGGAAATTCTACTCGCGACAAGCAAAGATGAAAGACTATCCACTCTGCTATAAAAATCTTGTTATCTCCCTCCTCTTTGTTTTTTCCTGTCTTTGAATCTGCCTGTACCTCCCACATCCTTGTAACCTTTCTTTCTATCACCCAATTCCGATGGACATTGTGGTGGAACCGTCCAACTTAAATTGGTTTAAATGCACCTAATTGCTGCTGATGCAACAATTATCCGAAACGCACTTAAAACAGTATAAGTCCGGTCGTCCGTCGAGTGTCCCTAGGACTCCTCGAATGATCCACGTCACGTCTCATAGCCATACACCAGGATTATTTCCGCAATGGGAAAGCATCAACAAATATTACATTTTTACATACATACATGAGGTACGAGTTATTACAGGACATAATTTGAAATAAACTTAACCGTGCAGGTTAGATAGAGGTTCTAGGATTTAAACATAAGCGGTTTAGGTGGAAGATAAGCATTCAAGATTTCTTCTAAGGGTATTGTGAGACTCATAACAATACCCTAGTTTTGCGGGGCTTCCTCCTCGGCGGATTCCTGCGGTGCTTCTGAAAACAGCCACAAGGGATAACCCTGAGTACGGGGTACTCAGCAAGGCTTACCCGACTATCCAATATAATAGCTTTTCGTGGAACTATATGATAGCTTTTTCAGTGTACTTGGCTAACACATTTTTGGCAAAAGAGCTTACTAAGAGTGAGACCTTAGCTTTATCTTTTATTTTGATTAAGTCATTACCTAACCATTCTAAATGATGATAAAAGATTAATTGCAAACAACAAGGTATTAAGTCATACACCAAAACATTAGTGGAAAGATATAGCATTCATGAATTTATACTACGATGCTCAACAGTGATCAAGTGCATTCATAACCGAGAATTGCGGCGATCCGGATCAAATTACATCCTGCAGGAGAGTACCCTGATCACCAGTTATATACGATTGTCCAGGTCGTACGTAACGACTTTTCGATTAGCAAATCCAATGATTGGGAATAAGATTACCCAGACCCAGGGATACACCCCCACATGGGACCCCACGTCTGGCCTGATCACCATGTGAGTTTCAGGCTACGCCCTGCCAATCTCCAGCACGTCAAGCACGGGTACGAAGTATTCCCGATCAGAGGGTTTACTAACCTACTGGGCTTTACTGGTCCCATACCCAGTAAGTGATCAGATGTCTTTCACTTGATCAAAGGTTAATACAACGAATCGGGCCTTAACCAAATTAATCTAGCAGACAGAACTACATCCTTAGCTTCTGTCCGCTTCTTAACCTTCAAGTTATCTTTCCATAAATACCATGCATGACTCAATATTTACCTTAAGGTTCGGTAAACCAATTATTTAAGCAACTAAGCATTTCTAGACTTGGGTTACTTACTAAATGTTTGAACAAGTGGCAAAGATGTCCTTAGAACAAGGTATGATAATGCACAAGAATGGGTTTCAAGCAACTCCTAGACCTAGTGCATTCATATAGCAAATAACCGATAATTGGACACATGAAATATCGACTCTAAAATAAATAGGTATAATGCACCGGGGCTTGCCTTGCTCTATAAAAAAGTTAGCACTGTCTGAAGGATTGGCCTCGTAGGGAACCAATTCAATGATCTCTTCGAACTCCGGAGATCCTTCTGAAAATTCCGAGAAATCCCCTTCCGGTGCTTCGGTGTCTATGACAAAGCATATGCAGGGGTTAGGAATGCAACTTTTTGAATACAAGACTATACAACTTCCCTTCATGATTAAGTTGCAAGCCATCAAGGACTATACAATTTATCATGATAAAGTTGCAAGCCAACACACAAAAACCCGAAAAGATTAGCCCAACAATTTTATTTCCTTTACTAACCTTACCTAGGGCTTTTTCTTTTATTTTTAGAAGACATTATAATTATTTTCTAATCTTGAAACCTAATTTCCTATGAGTTAACAATAATTTGTGATTATGAAAATGTTATTCCATATTTTATGCATTTAATAAAGATTAAGTATTTATTTAGATACCTTAAAAGAAAGGTATTAAATAAATACCCAAATTTTTATTATTTTTCCTAGGGTATAAAAATTTTAATGCATAAAGGAAAATAAAATAAGCCTAACAAAATTGGTTTCACTAATTTTGGACACCCCTAGAAATTTCTGTGATTTAAATGGTGAGATTCGGATTTAATCTATTTATTCTACAAAGGAAATCTAAATTTTTCCCGAAAAACTCCCCGGCCTACTTTTCTCATGCGCCTCCTTTCTACCCCCTCTCTTGCGCGCTGGCCCCAAGGCTCGGACCCACCCCCTACTCCTACTCACTCTACCCGCCGGCCTCTTTCTCCCTCATTGGGCTCACTGGGCGTTTTTCTTTTTCCTTCTCTTTTCTCAAACCGGCACCTACTCCTCCTCCTCTTCTTCCGTGAAACTGGCTTGCTGGACCACCTGGGCCTCCGGCATTTTTCCCTCCAACGGCCCTTTCCCGCACCGGCACTTGGGCCGATTGGACCCTCGGTCCACTTAAGCCATCGCCCGGCCTGCCTCCTCCCTCTCCTCTCCTCTTTGACGCGCGGGCCCGCAGCACCAGAGCCTTCTTCCTCCTCCCGCCAAAACCCGAGCGCAACAGGGGGCGGTGCGGCTCACCGGCCGGCGCCCCATCGGCGACGGGGCTAGGCCGTGGAAGCATCCCCATGCCCTAGCGCACCCGTTCGCGGCGGTAACTCCCCGGGAGGTGGCCGGAGCCACTCTCCCCACGGCGGCGGCTGGGGGCGCCTTCGGCCGGTCGTGGCTAAGCACGACGACGGCTCGGCCTACCCCGACAACTACCTCTACAGCTTCCAAGCACCCTAGACGCCTACCTAAAACTGACCACAAGGAACAACAGCGACAGCAAGGGGGTGCTCACCGTGAGCAGGAGGTGCGGCGGTGGCGGACGGAAACGACGACGGTTTATGGTATACCGGCGGGGAGGCTGGGCAACAAGCTGCTAGGGTTGTCGGTGGGGTGTGTGTGGAGGTGTGGATGGAAGGAATCGACAAGAGCTGCGGTGTGGTGGGGGAATTTGCTCGGCGGCGGCGGCGGTAAAAAGAACAGACGGTAAGCACGGCGGTGGGAGCGGTAGTTATTCGAAGTTTTCACCGTGCGCATGGTCGACACCGTGGTCTAGCTATGGACTTGCGTGGCAAGGAGGTGGCGTAGCTGCTGTGCTGGCGATCGACCGAGAACGCCGGCAGCGACACGTCGTGCTCGGCTCTGTCACCCCCCCTCTTCCTTTGTTTCTGACGCCCGAAAGTTCAGGTCCAAATCACGGTTGATTTTGAATCCAACGGCTTCACGGTCCTTTAAGCAATGTTGTAGATAAACTTGAACTCTCCAAGTTTTATTTTTGCTCTGACCCGAGATAAACATCCTAACATAGTCGAATTTTGAATTCTTTCCCCATCTAACTGAATTACTCTGAAACTTGAAGTTCAGTTTGTCAGTCATTTGATATGGCCATGTACCCATCTGTTAATTCACTTTTCGTGCACCAATTCCATTCTTCTCAGTCCAACTTCCATCCATTTGTGTTCTACAACTTCCAAAGATTCCATTTTGCCCATAAACACCTATACCCTTTACACTATATTTTTCTGAAATTTATTCCAAACTCAGCCATTTCTCACAGTTTCAGACTTAGGCAATTTGCTGTTTTAGTGACTTGGCCGAAAATGGCAGAGTGCCAACTTTAGGCCTTAAATTAAATTGGTTCCCTTGGTAGTTCTTGATCAACAACACCCCAATATGCTGGTCCAAAGTCCATACTTCATCACTGTATAGTTGCCTTATTCCACTTATTTGGAAAATTTGGCAGAAATCAAATTCCAAAATGGGCTCTTATGCTGTTTTTCTGAAATCCTATTGTCGGATGGTGAATAGTGCTCTTCTATTTTGATTTCTTCTTTTGGGTCTTCTTGAAATATTTAGGTCCAGATTTTGTCCCCAGTCTTGATCTTCAAGTTCTAAACACTCTTATCCTTCCATTCCATATTTTTGCCAAATTTTTCTGAATTTCGAATTCAAAATTCAAATTTCGGTCAAATTTGACTCGAATTTGATTTTTAGCCAATTTCTTCTCCTTTTCTTCATGATTTGCTTCTATTTCTTTGGAATTACTTTTGATGGCTAAAATAGCAGGTGTTACAGACATCAAGAAAAAAAAAAGTGAAGGTGACACCAAAGTCAAGAAGTAGATGCTATCGCCAGCACTACCGGCAGAGTAGAAGCATGTCGGAAAAAAAAGCCCTACTCTAGTTTCTTTGCCACCTTGCTTCTTTCTATCCTTCCATCTACCTCGCTCTGACGATGATCCAAGAAAATATGAAGATATCACGAAGTACTCTACCTTGTTCTTCAATTTTATTTATTCTTTTCTAATCCTATCTTTATCACCCAACCAGATGGCGACTCCCAATGAAAATCATGAAGATAGAGCCAATGAAGGTGATCATAACATTCCACCTGTAGCCTCATTGTTCGAACGCAAGATGGTAGAGCATATGACAACACAAACTCAGATTTTACAAGCAATGTCTCAAACCATGGTCAATATCCATCCGTATATCACAAAGCAAGCCTCACTTCCTCGGAACCACAACCCTATTACTAGTGATGACCATCAGGTTCCGACTGTTTCACCACCGTTTGACAAAGAGAAGCTATTAGCCATGCAAGTTCAGGTCTTACAAGGAAGGATACAGACTGACACATCATTCCCTCATAACATGGAGATGACCAAGGCTGGGATTCCCACTGGACTAGTGAAGAGGCAAGTCGTTGAAGCATGGAATCATGAAAGGAACAAGAGAAGCCGTGGAGCGCCAGAGCTGGAAGTGGAAAGACAGTGTGAGGATGTTAAGATTTCAGGGACATGCCAATGTTGTGAACACCATGGTCTTCCATGTCTCCAGGAAGAAGGTAGCCTAATGACAACGGAAGCCAGACAACAGTACCATCTAGACATCAATAAGAAGAAGAAGTTGTATGCCCAAGGGCTAGTCCTAGAGGGAGTTACTCAAGGTGACGATAGTACTCAGACTATGAACCTTGAGGGTTGGAGTATCTCTTTCAAAGAATAACAGCCCTGGAGGAGTAGGCGAGCCAAGAAGCCAACTAGGGAAGCAAGTCAAGAGAAGATGGAGTTACTACAACCATTCGAAAGCAGTACTCAGCCCAGTTCTCACCAACCACAGCTCAAAATTGTTCACCATCCACATGGCAACTACATCAGAATCCTGATGCACAAGTTATTCCATCGAGAGTTACTAGGGAGCAGCAAGTAAGACGACATGGATGTATTAAAAGGTCGTGCTTCAGATGCGGTGAAGAAGGCCATTATGCCAATAATTGTCCAATAAAGCATGAGTTGACTAGGTCCAAATTATATTGCCTCTAGTGTGGAGAAAACGGACATCTTGTTAGTTGGTGTGCAAAACAGAAGAATGATCAACCCCAGGACCAAAGACCCAATAGCTCTGCATTCAGCCCAACAACGTCAATAGACTACGATTTACCAAGATATCAAGCTTCCCATATCTGCTTTCAATATACTGGGCCAATGAGGTGACACTATTATCATCTCTGACATCAAGCTGATGGAAGATTATGTTGGGGAGTTCGTATTCACGGCAAAGGGACTCAGCAGCATATGTTCCTCGTTTCTCATCCCTCGCTGTAAGGATAACCGTCACACCTTGGGGAGCAAGTTGGCGGCATACTTCCAGGCCAACTCCTTTGTTTCCACCTGTGACCACTGCAAGTCTGGCGTGTTTACCAAATATTAGCATCAATATTCATCGATGAAAGAAGAGCATTGCTTCGAAACTATAAAAATCACCTTTCAGGAATCACTTCTGCCCGGTCATGTCTTACTGCATCAAGCCTGTGGAGCAACGCGAGCTTTGTTGCATCAGGTAAAGCAGTAGAAGCACCTAAGCATACAAAAATGGGAAGTGGCAACAGAAATCTTGATTTATGATCCATGGTCGCAACAATAACAAAGTGACTAGAAATGCATTGATGGCGTTAAGAGAACTGGAAGAAAACAATTTTAGAGCAACCTAAGTAAGAACTAGGATAAACCAGTCCTAGTCTACCCAGGTAGAAGGCTGTGGAGGTGTTGGGCTCCAACAAGAACCACATACTTGATACTGAAAATCCTAGCAAAAAAAGAAGGTGCAACACAGGAGTGTAAAGTTTTAATGATGCAGCGCTTATCCCTCAATGTTAAAAATACCGGGGGGGGGACATAGCTGGTTTTTTATTAAGAAAGAAAAATGTTAAAAGATAAAAAAAATAAAACAAAAAAATACTCTAATTTGTTCCCAATGTCTGCGATTACAAATTTAAAAGCAGATGAAGGTAAAAATTACTCTAATTTGTAACAATCTAAAAAGGTACCCTATTTTGTGCCAATTATATGAACCCTCACCGAAAACCATTGTCAAATCATAATATCTTAATTTTTTCCCACGGGGGGAGTGGGATAACCTGAAATAACTTGTCAAAAAATACATGAAAAGTAACACGAACTGGAAACTCAGCTGACAAATGGGTCTTTTTAGGTCCAGTTTAACTGATTGTGTGTAGCCTGCTATATGTATCGACAAATTAGGCAAGAAAGAAAATTTGTGTGGAATAATATGCTGGTTGAAGGATGAATGTATTCGACACTCTCCCTTGTCCGCATCGGCAAACTAACCACCGCAATTAAAATCTAAAGTTGCAAACTAACTTATCCAAAAGCCGTGTTCAGAGTTCAGACATCTGTATAGCATTATCTTGCTCAAAAGAAAAGCAGACAATAGCAGAGCAATACATCCATGGAGAGTTTAACAGGAGGGGGACACCGCGCCGCGCGCGCACGCAAGGAGAGAGGACGAGACCTGTGCTGCGGAGGCGATGCCCGCGTCGCCCCCGCGGCCGCGCGCGCGTGCACCAGGCGAGCGCCGGCAGGGAAGCTGACTCGCGGTTGGAGACGGGCGCGGGGTAATGGTGCCGCGGCGGAGGGTCGAACTCGGACCCTACAAGGCGAGCTCGGGGACGCCCCGAGGTGGCGCATCTCGGGCTCGGGGTCGTCGTGTTCTACCTCTTGTCTTGCTCTCTGGCGGGACTAGAGGGTGGCGGCCACCTGTGAGGGTGTGGTAGGGTAGGCGAGGGCGCAATGAGCAGCGGGCTTGGCCGCCGCATCAGCGACCAATTACCCTAACTTTTTTTTAAGCTCTCTGCAATGTGCACGCCGGCGCCGGGGCTGTGGGCTCTGTGGCAGGGCAGCCATGTGCCGCCGGCGGCGTCCGAGGTGAGCAGCGCTCCGGACGGCA
This sequence comes from Setaria italica, assembly GCF_000263155.2. Classification (NCBI taxonomy): domain Eukaryota; kingdom Viridiplantae; phylum Streptophyta; class Magnoliopsida; order Poales; family Poaceae; genus Setaria; species Setaria italica. The sequence continues at coordinate 48,737,296 of NC_028451.1, read as the reverse complement.
ATTGCTCAGGGCCCACGAAGCAAGGAACAGAACAGGTAACTGCTTTTGGCCTGTCAACGTTCAGTGTTTTAAACAAAGCCACAGTAATAATAAATAAGATAAACAGAGAAGTGCAGCATTTTACGTACCATCAAACATAAAAACGTTAAACCAATCCCAATGAAAATCGACTATTTATTTTTAGGATTCGATGTGATTGGCTTTTCGATGAGCTCAACTCTTTATTGTTGTTCAGAATACAAACATGGAAAATTTATTCCAAATCGGAACAGCAAAGAACATGTGGAAACAAAACTAACTGCTCTAACAAATCATGGCATTACCCTCGGTCATGAGAAGATTTTACTGTCTGTTTTGTGTTTATGTAAAGATATGAAGATGCCGTTATTGTCTCACAATCTGGGCAAATAATATCACACAAACTGGCCAACGAACGATCCATTCAACCGTTGATCACCAAATTTTCACCATTTCTGTCTGATCAAAATAGCACCCAGTTGGTCCATCGTCAGGGAGCAGAGCTAGCATGACTGGCCCTCTTGCACCTTGTTCAGGCGTCAAGAGCCCTAGATTCCAGCAAATGTCAGTCTTAACAAAGCCAGGTCTCACACAATTGATGCGCATCTCTGGATACCTCCTTGCCATAATCCTGGTGTACAGATTGATGACCATTTTCGATACACTGTATGTTGGCAGCATCATGGGCCACCCGGCCTCTTCAAGCCGCCCGTTCTTCAGGTCCTCCAAGAATGTGTTCAGCACTGCTTCTATTCGGTCCTCATCCCAGATGTTGATGTCGCACAAATCATTTCGAAGCTTCTCATTTGGCATTCTCTGGTAACAAAATCAATTACATGTGCTACGGTAAGTGCTGCTAGTATCAATGTCTTCTTAGTTTGTGTGGAAATGCAAGAATTTTAGTGGTGAAAAAATAGATATAGACGATGCACCTTCAGCTCCGACGCAAGGGAGGAGGCATTAACAATCCTTGCACCTGATGTAGACAGCTTCAAAAGTGGAAGAAGAGCCTCGGTTACCCTCTTGCATCCATAGTAATTGGTATTGAGACAGTTTAACGCCTCGTCATAGGTATTCTGGAATACTTCTTTAAGAAGATTAGCGGCCCTGCCAGATGTCTGCAACACAAATATTAACAGTGAGTGAAGCACATACCATTGGTTGTACCGACAACAGGTTGTTCATAAGCATGCCCAAAAGAAAAAATACTACAGGCATTGTTGATCCTAGTGAAAAGGCCAGCTTTCTGAATCTAAAGTAAACAGCTCAAATAGATAAGCAGCTGAAAGCTAAAGAACAAGCGCATTGTGTTACCCAGGTCTCTGCATCAATGTTGAGAGCTTTGAGGCCTTCCTCATCTGCTACAATTCCTGAAACACCTGCATTGTTCACCTGTATCACCCATTGTACTGTCATTTATGTATTCTCAAAAGACACAAAGAGGTGCCATTTAATACTAGGAATAACAGACTACAATTTACCAAGATATCAAGCTTCCCATATCTGCTTTCAATATACCATGCCAATGAGGTGACACTATTATCATCTCTGACATCAAGCTGATGGAAGATTATGTTGGTGAGTTCGGATTCACAGCGAAGGGACTCAGCAGCATCTTTTCCTCGTTTCTCATCCCTCGCTGTAAGGATAACCGCCACACCCTGGAGAGCAAGCTGGCGGCATACTTCGAGGCCAACTCCTTTGTTTCCACCTGTGACCACCGCAAGTCTGGCGTATTCACCAAATATCAGCATCAATGTCCATCGATGAAAGAGCAGCTTGCTTTTCGAAACTGTAAAAATCACCTTTCAGGAATCACTTCAGCCCGGTCATGTCTTACTGCGCAAAGCCTGTGGAGCAAAATGAGTTTGTTGGCCTGTGGCATCAGGTAAAGCAGTAGAAGCACGTAGGCATGCAAAAATGGGAAGTGGGAGGGAGTAGAAATCTTGATTTGTGATCCTATCGCTGACAATGAGAGCCTGACTAGAAATTCATTAATATCACTAAGAGAACTGAAAGGAAAATAAATGGTAGACAAGAAAATTGGGCCCTGCAGGTTGGTGGTAGTTCATTACAACTGCTCAAGTAACCTGGTAGCAGAATATGTATTTTCTCACATTTATAGAGTCACTCAAATAGCAGACAGACTATTGGCTGAGACCAAAATAAAATTAAATTTTTTTCCCCCCCCCCCCCCCCCCCCCCCCCCCCCCGTCTTACTATTAGCATCAACAGACGCACCATTTGAAGCGAGCAGCCAGGCGGATCGATGAGGAAGAGGGGGAAGGGGGTTAATTCTAAACCTGTGCTGAGGTGAGCCCTGCGTCCCGCCGGTGGCAGCTTGCGCTGCTTTCTCCATGAGGTGGGATCCGATCGGACACGCAGTTGTTGTGGGGAAAGGAGTAGAGTTCAGCGGGGCCGGAGCCGGGCACTGCAAGAAGATGCGCTGACCAGTGGGTGAAGGGGGTAGGTGAGTCGAGGGAAGCGCAGATTAACCCTAATCACTGTAATAAACTACACTAACCTTCACCTTTTTCCGTACTGGTTAGTGCCGCGCCATTGCTCCGCCGTGGCCAGCGTCGGCGCCGCCGGACGGTTTGCTTGGTATGGACGCTGGCGGCGTGGCGGGGCCCAGCGGCCCGACTGCTCTGACTTTTCAGGGGGGAAAGGGCCGAAGGGCTATTTGACTCATCAACGTTGCTGTATGGGCCTGAAGTGGAGCGTCAGCCCGTCCCGTCCACACTTCGGGCCCATGCCACGACCCAGTATGCCGGTGTCAGGCAAGGCAACTCTCTTTCGAGGAGCCTCTCGGGCTCAACCACAGGCAAATGCAACCGAAATGGCAAAAAAAAAAAAAGATAATAGGAAACAATACAACGAGATCGAGTTATTTGAACGTGGACGGACAGATGATTTGCCACACAATACAAGCAACGAGCTCGAGTGCCAAAGCTCGCGTGCCAGATCCGATCAACAAAGAGCACGCCCTTGTCTCTTGTGCTGTGCTTTGCTGCGGTCCATGGCATCTACACATGCGACCATCAGTAAGTAATTCAGTATCCTACCGTCAGTCGTTCGTTGTTCAGAGGATCTGTACACTCTGGGAGAAACAAGAAGGCATGTGCTTGGCAAATACTGTAAGTGAAAGTGTTGAATTGTTTGTCGATCGAGCGCCGACCCATGGAAGAAGGCTTCATTATTTGCGAATTCCTGGGTTATGCTTATGCATTATATTCAGAAAAAAAACTTAACCCAAGTTTATCTGAACATGGACAGACAGTTGATGATTTTCCACCCAATCCAAGCAACAAGCTCAGGTTTCAATCTTGAGGCAGCCCCGTGCAGTGAACTCAAGTCGTGAAGCAAGCAAGCAAGCAATTGGACTCCAAAGATATCGTATCGATCTCCCCGCAGGATCCTCCTAGATCCGATCTGATCCTCGCGTGTCCGACGCCAAGGGAGCACGTCCTTGTCACTCCCAACTATTTGATCCGCTTTGCCGCTGTGTGCGCCATCCTACACATGCCCCTTCCTCCGTCGTTGTTCAGAGAACCTTGGGGAGGGAAGAAGCAGGCGCCATGTGCCCCGGCGAACAAGTTCTGTTCTTCGAGCACCGAGCTGAAAAATTGCATCGGGACGGCATGGCCAGCCAGCTACATCCTACATGCATGCATTGATCCCTCCCCGGAAACAGGGTGAATTATATTCGTTCGTTGACAATGCTAATTAGAAATAAATGATGCGATAGAGAATCAAGTTGTACTAAACAAATTAGTACTAGTACACATGTTTACAGTAGATTATCGATGGGGGAAGAGATCAACGAGAAGACTAATAATAAGTAAAAGCATTGACCTGATCATTGCTGCGATGTATGGTTACAGGTTGGGGCAAGTTGCTACTAGTTGACTTGCGTATGTAATGAAAAGATGAGCAGACCACGTTGGTGCAAATCTTCTTCCTTGTCTCTCCTCTGATCTTGCAGAGTATTTTTATGCAGTTGACAGCAATGCTCATCTCATATTCTCATGTGTTGTTTTAAGGCCTGAGGTTATCACCTTAGGCTGCATCCTGCGCTCTTCAGGATGGCAGCACACTGATGACTGAATCCTGAAAGGGATAGATGTTGCTTCTGCATAATTAAGCACAGCTGGCTGACCTGCCGACACCTAAGACTTTGAGGAGCATGTCGACGTCGAAATGGTAACAAGGAAAGGGAGATGGTATTATTAGGTTAGTGGGCCTGCACTGCAAACCAATCGAATAATAGCCGTGGCCGTGGGAGATTAAGCCGAGTTAACTTGTGTGTGGCCTACCTGGAGGTCGGCCACCTCACCTCCCCAACCAATCCTGCAGGCCCGGCCCCTAGCTTCCCTTCGAGTGATGGCCATGAGACGCATGTGGGTAGGACCTGCCTGCCTCGTTGATGCTCGTTTTGAACCCAAGAAAGAGAAAAAAAAAGTGGTGACACTTCCTGCAATCCATGGAGTGATAGCGATCTGATCAGGGGCAAGTCATCAAAGTCTGTGTTGTATGTTTTACTGCAACGTTGTAATGAGAAAATCGTCGTTATATTTCATTGGTAAGGGCTTATCCATATTTTTTTTCGAAACGAAGCTGCCGATTATATTAAAAACAAGAGGTCCAATCTAGGAACAACAATAAATCCACAAAAGTAGCTCCCAATTGATAACGCCGACTCAACTCAACTTAAAACAAAAAAGCACTCGATGGCCGGTCGGATTGAGACATCGACACAAGCCACACAACGCTAACACCTGAGCAGCAACCACCACTCCACACCACCACCACCTAGCAGAAAAAGCCGACAAGTAGCCCTTATCACAAGCGCCGTCGTCTCCGACGATGTCCCACTCCAACCCAGTCGTTGCCACGCAGGACTAACCGCCGCAGTCCGCTGCAAGCCGTGTAGCTATCAGGGCTTCTCCACCATGCCGTCGTCGGCCTCAGGTCACACACACGGTCATCGATCTCCCAATCACGGTTTTGTGTCAGCATAAGTCAAGAGAGGAGCACACTACACCACACCGAAAAGGCCACCGCTCTGCAGGACCCAACGCTGAAGCACCGTTGCCGCACCGTACACACCAAACAACCAAAACACCGCACCGGATCCTAACCCTCCAAGGCAACTCGAAACGCGTGAGGGCCTCGCCACATCCATCGCCGCACACTACTCCTCGGACACATCACCTTAAAGCGAACGGGGGTCTCGCCACTTCCGCCACTGGACTCCACACCAAGGATCCAAATTTGCTTTGCTGTCGAGGATGACATGGTGCCACCGAGCTACTCCAATAACTTCGCCTCCACCTTGCCGCCGTCGGAATCTCAGCAGGACCATGTGCGCAGAAACAAAACTTCCCGCGACAATGGCTCACCACCACCTCTGCCGCCCTAAGCCGCCGCCGACACCGTCTGCCGCTGCGCACCTAGCCTGCTCGCTGCCCCCGCTCCACACTGCCGAGTCCGCGCTCGAAAATCGCCAGCACACCTCCACGCCAGCCCACCGCTCCGAGCCACACCGCCGCATCCACCCCCCCCCCCCCCGCCGTCTTCACCCAGGCCGCCGCCGCCGCCGCCTTCGCGCGACCGCTTGCCGGGGTGGTTCGGCGGCGGCGGATCCGGGGCTGGGGAGGCCGGATCCACCCACAGCGGGGCTGGATCTAGGTCACCGCCGCTACGACGCGCCGCTCGCCACCGTGGCACAGGGGTACCAGTGGGTCCCCATGCCCGCGCGCAACTCCACCAGTGCCGACCGCCGCGCGCGTGGTTTCCTCGCTTGTGCCAAGGCTGCCGCCGCACGCAGTCCTCACCCGTGGCCAGGGGCGGCGCTGCCGCACACGGCCTCACTCCTCGCGCCAGTTGTCACCATCACGCCCGTCGTCCTCCACCCGGTGCGCCACCATCGTCGCACTGCCACCCTCCACTCCGCCCATCGCCTGCCGGAATGTGGCGGGGGCAGCGGATCTGGGGGTGGGGAAGCCGGATCCACCCACGGTGGGGTCGGATCCGGGCCGTCGCCGCTCCGAGGCGTCGCCCGGCCATGGCCTTGCTCCATCCCGTCCTGGCGCCCCAAGCCCGCACCAGGCAGTCGACCTCGCCGCCGCCGTCCTTGGGGGCCACACGGGCTTCCGGCGACCCCCTCCGACTGTGGCGAGGTGGGCTCGAGGGGTAGAGGGGTTGGCGGCAGCTACAATGGCACCGCCCGTGTCGCCCGCGGTGGGGGGCGACGCAGGGGCTCTGGCTTCTCCACTGTTGATTCCTCTGAATCCATGCAGTCATCTTCCTTCGAGTCCTCCCCCTCCGACGACGGCGACAGCGGACCGGACGAGAACCCCGATCGCTCCTGTGGATTTCGCCAGGGAACCGGCCTTCTCCTAATAGGGTTCCCTGCTCTACAGAATGCCTCCCCATTGTTGGGGATGCAAACCTAAGCGAGGCGGACTTCGCCACGGTTGTCTCTTTTCGATGGATCACACCACTCTGATCTGTTGGAATGTACGCAGGCTCAATACTAGAGCTCGACGGGATGTGGTGCGTGTGTTGGTGGACGAGACTCGTGCGTCGTTCATCTTCCTTCAAGAGATGAAACTGAATGTGGTTGATAGGCATGTAATTCTTTCCCTATTGGGTGCGCAATTCGGTGATTTTCAGTACTTAGTGGCGTCTGATACACGGGGTGGTGCTTTGATCGCTTGCCACCATGACGTCGCCACGCTCTTTGATCCGCACATTGGGTGCTTTTCGGTGACTGTTCGCATTCTGGCCACATCCGACGAACAACCTTGGTGGCTCACGATGGTGTATGGCCCACATCTGGACAAGGACAAGCTGCATTTCCTGGAGGAACTAGAAGCTATCCGGGATACATGCAAGGGGCCATGGGTTGTCGCAGGTGACTTCAACCTGATTTTGGATCCGATAGACCAAAATAATGATCGAGTAAACCGTAGGAACATGGATCGCTTCAGAAGGACGGTTGACACCCTGCAGCTGAAGGACATTCACCTCCATGGGCGTACTTACACCTGGAGCAATGAGGGGCGGAACCCAACCTTGGTGAAGCTGGATCCAGTGTTCACGACGGTGGATTGGGAGGAATTGTTCCCTTCATGCTTTCTCCAAGCACTATCCTCTGAATATTCCGATCACTGCACACTGTTGTTGCACTTCAACGCTTCCATCGGCACCAAGCCACGTTTCCACTTTGAAATTTTCTAGCCCAAATTCGATGACTTCCTGGAGGCGGTTGAAAGAGGATGGCAATGCTCGGCTGATGTAACCAACGCATTCAGGCAATTGGACTGTCTCATCCGGAATGTGACCAAGGAGCTCCAAAGTTGGTCGACAAAGAAAATTGCCTCTGTGAAGTTACAATTCCTGGTGACCAAAGAATTGGTGTTGCGGCTGGACAAGGCACAGGATACCAGGACGCTATCGCTGGCGGAGGAGGACCTAAGGAAGTAACTGAAGAAGCTTTCACTGGGCCTGGCATCATTGGATAGAACCATTGCCAGACAGCGATCAAGAATCCTTTACCTCAGCGAGGGCGATGCGAATACACGGTTCTTTCACATCCACGCCAATGGGCAGAGATGCAAGAACCACATCACCGCCATTCATACGGAGGATGGGGAGATACATATTGCAAATGCAATGGCAAGGGTGTTCTTCAACTACTATGATGTGCTGTTGGGGATAGAATGGATGCGAAATCACACACTCAACCTCAACTCACTAGGATCGAGTCTCGGGACCTCTCCGACCTAGAGAATCCTTTCACCGAGGAGGAAGTCTGGCAGGTCATCAAGGAGTTGATGTCGGACAAGTCGCCTGAGCTGGACGGGATGACGGCGGCATTCTACCAGGCAGCGTGGCCGGTCATCAAACACGACATCATGCAAGCAGTGCACGCCTTCTACGCGATTGACCGGCGGAGCTTCACGTGTGTCAATGGCACCCTTCTCACCCTTATTCCTCACAAGGTGGAGGCACAAAGACCAGGGGATTACAGGCCTATCGGTTTGATCCATAGTTTCCCCAAGCTACTGGCAAAACTCCTTGCGAATCGGTTGAATAGATACATTGGAGAGCTGATACTCTGCAATCAAAGTGCTTTCATTGGCAGACGGTCAATCCTGGACAACTTCAAATATGTCCAGTGGGTAGCAACGCTGATCAAGAAGAGGAAGGCCCCAAAATTACTACTCAAATTAGACATCTCCAAAGCATTCGACACCGTCGCTTGGCAATTCCTGCTGGAGGTTCTGCAGGCCTGGGGATTTGGATCACGGTGGCTCGATTGGATCTCGTTGCTGCTGTCGACGGCCTCGACAAGAGTCATGATCAACGTCCAGCCCGGACAACCGATATAGCATCGCCGCGGCCGGCGACAAGGCGACCCTTTATCGCCAATGTTGTTCATCATTGCAATGGATACGTTGAACAAGCTATTCCGTAAAGCTAGCAACGATGGTGTTCTCCAACCTATGGGGCTACCGGCGATCAAGCACCACTGTAGCTTGTATGCTGACGACGCAATCTTGTTGATGGCACCAACTGCGGAGGAGGCAAGGGCAGTTCAGCAGATCCTCTAGATTTTTGTAGAGGTCTCCGACCTGTAGATCAACCTGGGGAAGTGTTCAATTACCCTAATCTTTGGCAACGACGTGGGAATCCAAGAATTTCGGTCTGTGCTACCTTGCCCACTACAAGAGTTCCCAATTCAGTATCTTGGTGCGCCACTGTCCACCAGAAGACTACCTAAATCGCAGTACTGCCCACTAATTGAGAAGATGGCGGCACGACTGCTGGCTTGGCAAGGACCATTGTTGAACAAGAGCGATCGCCTCACGCTAGTCAAGTCAACCTTGTCAGCGATGCCCATCTACCTAACGATGTGTGACAAGCTTCCTCCCTGGGTTATCAAAGAAATCGATGCCATTAAGAGGAATTTTCTATGGACTAGCAAGGAGGTGGCAGTTCGAGGGAAGAACGCAATGGCATGGCCAATTTTTTGTCGTCCGACAACATGGGGAGGATTGGGTGTACTAGACCTCAAACTTGCAGGCTTTGCCCTAAGGACAAGATGGTTATGGCTACAAAAAAGGGACAACGAGAGGGCTTTGTGTGAGATTCATATCAAGATCGAGCCCAAGGTACATGCTTTCTTCAATGCTTCTATCACGGTACAGCTTGGCAATGGATGTAGAGCACTATTCTGGACCAACAGTTGGATCGATGGACAGAAGGTGGAGCACCTTGCACTGAACCTGATTGTCACCATTCCTAAACGATTGAGAAACACAAAAACAGTTGTACAAGGGCTCCAACCAGAGATGGGTAACAGACATCCGCTGCTGGACTCCACACCAAGGATCCAAATTTGCTTTGCTGTCGAGGATGACATGGTGCCACCGAGCTACTCCAATAACTTTGCCTCCACCTTGCCGCCGTCGGAATCTCAGCAGGACCATGTGTGCAGAAACAAAACTTCCCGCGATAATGCCTCACCACCACCTCTACCGCCCCTAAGCCGCCGCCGACACCGCTTGCCACTGCGCACCTAGCCTGCTCGCTGCCCCCGCTCCACACTGCCGAGTCCGCGCTCGGAAATCGCTGGCGCACCTCCACGCCAGCCCGCCGCTCCGACCCACACCGCCGCATCCACCCCCCGCCGTCTTCACCCGGACCGCCGCCGCCTTCACGCGACCGCTTGCCGGGGTGGTTCGGCGGCGGCGGATCTGGGGCTGGGGAGGCCGGATCCACCCACAGCGGGGCTGGATCCGGGTCACCGCCGCTCCGACGCGCCGCTCGCCACCGTGGCACAGGGGCACCAGCGGGTCCCCATGCCTGTGCGCAACTCCACCACTGCCGACCGCCGCGCGCGTGCGGTTTCCTCGCTTGTGCCGAGGCTGCCGCCGCACGTAGTCCTCACCCATGGCCACGGGCGGCGCTGCCGCACATGGCCTCACTCCTCACGCCAGTTGTCACCATCACGCCCGTCGTCCTCCACCCGGTGCGCCACCATCGTCGCACTGCCACCCTCCGCTCCGCCCGTCGCCTGCTGGAATGTGGCGGGGGCAGCGGATCTAGGGGTGGGAAAGCCGGATCCACCCACGGTGGGGTCAGATTCGGGCCGTCGCCGCTCCGGGGCGTCACCCGGCCATGGCCTTGCTCCATCCCGCCCCGGCACCCCAAGCCCGCACCAGGCAACCTACCTCGCCGTCGCCGTCCTTGGGGGCCACACGGGCTTCCGGTGACCCCCTCCGACTGCGGCAAGGTGGGCTCGAGGGGTAGAGGGGTTGGCGGCAGCTACAATGGCACCGCCCGTGTCGCTCGCGGTAGGGGCGACGCAGAGGCTCTGGCTTCTCCATTGTTGATTCCTCTGAATCCATGCAGTCATCTTCCTTCGAGTCCTCCCCCTCCGACGACGACGACAGCGGACCGGACGGGAACCCTGATCGCTCCTGTGGATTTCGCCAGGGAACCGGCCTTCTCCTAACAGGGTTCCCTCGGTGGCAATGGTGGCGGCGAAGGGAGCAATGGTGCCACCCATGGGGTGGGGCTGCGGGAGGCAGCCATGGTACAGCACCGTGACGTCGCGATACTGGAAAAGGCAAAAGCAACCCAATCTGTTGAGCGAAGGATGCTGCAAAAGCACTTTCCCAAAGTGGATTCAAACAAGAAGGAGACAACGACTCCAGTTGTGCTGGCACCAGTATAGCTCACGGGCTCCCAGGCTGCAGCCTCGCCAGCCAGTTGCGCCGAGCAGAGCCGTGTAGCTATCCCCGCCCAGTCACCGGTGGCCCTGGAGCAAGCGGTTGCCTTTGAGCTGCACCATGACTGGAACACTGCCCCCCTTTGACGCTGGATCCAATGTTGATTGAGGTTGACCAGCTGGCTTTTTGGTCAAGGGAGACAGCTGCAAGCGCAGGGATGTGCCCATCCACCATAAGGGAGGCCCATATCGAGGAGGAAGACCCGAGGGTCCATTTGGTAGCTCGGACGGAGGTTGGGCCAGGCCCGGTTGGTGCAACCAGCTGTGTTTGCTAGCTTGGTTGGCCTCCCGTGCCAGACCCACGCGGTGCAAAAGAGGCCTTCTAGCCTGCACCACGTGGAATGCCAAAATCAGTCATTCCACACGATGCAGGTCCAAACCGGTGCTTGCGAGGTGTTAAGGTAACCCCCGGTTCTTTTCTCCTCACGCTTGCAAGAGAAGTGACATAACTCCATACGAGGCATGGAGGGGCAGAAAACCCAATCTCAACTTTCTGCGAACGTGGGGATGCTTGGCGAAAGTCAACATTCCAGAGCCGAAGTAAAGAAAGCTTGGGCCGAAAACAGTCGATTGCATATTTATAGGATACGCTCAGAATAGTTCTGCCTATAGATTCTTGGTAGTTAAATTCGATACTCCAGAGATTATAGTAAATACAATAATGGAGTCTAAGGATGTTACTTTCTTTGAGGATATCTTTCCTATGAGACCGAGTAGCAATTCTTTAGAAAATGTGGATGCAGTCATTCCTAACTCTGAACAAGTTGAGAACATACCTCTGCGAGAGGATAATGTAACACCTCTGCGAGAGGTTAATGAGGAAGATAACAATTTAATCATCACTCCGCGCAGGAGTAAGAGATAAAGGGTTGAGAAATCTTTTGGAGATGACTTTATTGTATACCTTGTGGATGACGTGCCTACGACTCTGGCTGATGCTTATACGTCTTCAGATGCTGAGTATTGGAAAGAGGCAGTCCGTAGCGAGATGGACTCCATCATGGCAAATGAGACTTGGGAAATTACTGAACGTCCAGTTGGGTGCAAACCTATTGGATGTAAGTGAATTTTCAAGAAAAAGATGAGACCAGATGGCACGATTGACAAATATAAAGCGAGGCTTGTGGCCAAAGGCTTTACCCAAAAAGAAGGTGAAGATTATTTTGACACCTATTCACCTGTGGTCAGGTTAACCACCATTAGGGTGCTCATTGCATTAGCTGCTTCCTATGGTCTACACATTCATCAAATGGATGTGAAGACAACTTTTCTTAATGGAGAGTTGGAGGAAGAAATCTATATGGAGCAACCTGATGGTTTTGTGGCTAATGGACAGGAGGGTAAAGTATGCATATTGTTAAAATCATTGTATGGCCTAAAACAAGCACCCAAACAATGGCATGAAAAATTTGATCAAACCTTAACGTCTGCTAGTTTTGTTGTAAACGAAGCAAATAAGTGTGTATATTATCGCCATGGTGGGGGTCAAACAGTGATCTTGTGCTTGTATGTGGATGACATACTTATATTTGGGACTAACACTGCCGTGATTGACGAGGTCAAATCATTCTTATCTTCATGCTTCGACATGAAGGATCTGGGAGAAGCAAGTGTTATCCTGAATATTAAGTTGATCAAAAATAAGAATGGAATTATTCTAAATTAATCTCATTATGTGGAAAAATTACTGTGTCGCTTTGGCTTTGAAAATGCAAAAGTATTCCCTACGCCCTATGATCCTAGTGTAAAGCTAAGGAAAAATAAAATGAAGTGTTGGACCAATTGAAATATTCACAAATAATTGGGTCCCTTTTGTATCTTGCTGGTGCAACACGTCCCGACATATCTTTTGCAATGAGCAAGTTAAGTCGTTTTACTTCCAATCCAGGGAAGGATCATCAGGAGGCACTACAGAGAGTGCTACGTTGCCTGAGAGGTACTGGTTATCCATCTGTATTGGAAGGATATAGTGATTCCAACTGAATTTCTGATGCGGATGAAATTAAAGCCACGAGTGGTTATATGTTTACACTAGCAGGTGCTGCAGTTTCATGGAGGTCATGTAAACAGACCATTTTGACGCGGTCAACCATGGAAGCTGAGCTTGTAGCACTTGACACGTCTACTGTTGAGGCCGAGTGGCTAAGAGAGCTACTAATGGACTTGCCACTAGTGGAGAAACTAGTTCCGGCAATCCTTATGTACTGTGATAACCAAACGGTATTGATCAAAGTTATGAATACTAAGGATAATATGAAGTCCTCGAGACATGTGAAGAGGAGGCTTAAATCTGTTAGAAAGCTAAAAAACTCCGGAGTAATTGCTGTGAATTATATTCGCAGTGAGAAAAATCTAGCAGATCCCTTTACTAAAGGGCTTGCACGGACAGCTATTTCTGTTGCAAACATGGACATGGGGTTGAGACCCATTTAGTTGCAAAGTAATGGTAACTCATTTCCTTTGATAGATCCCTGATTTGGAAAATGAGGAAAACAAGTTACTGTTGTAACAGGGAGTACAGATTATTTAAAATTACCCATGTTACATATAATGTACTCTCTTCTGTATGGACGGCTGACTATTATGTCTTAATGTATTCTAGTATCCACTGAGGGAAAAGTTATCGTCCTACATGATACCTAAAATGAAAACACCTATGTGAGCTAAACTGTTAGGTAGGTCGCAATTCATGAGAGTGGGGTAATCTCTGGAAAGCTCATGAGAAGATCAGGGAGCAAGACCTTTAAAAGCTCCGTTTGGACTTGGCGTTTTGGCAGCCTAGTACCAGTTGCATCTTCAAAAGAACCTGACAGCAAAAAGCTATGAATTCAAGGCTTAGTCCATTCACAAGCTGCTGGAAGATGGACCTTGTTGATCTAGGTGTAAGTTCAACCCGTACGGGACTTATACTGAAAATCAGGTATATATAAAGAGTGTTTAGTACAGCAGCTTTGGAATTGGTGGGGGATTGTTGGATTTTGGCCCATACGTGGCCCAATCTGAAAATTCCAAAGCACGCACAACCTTTAGTCCCATATTGCTAATTTTCAAGGAGAGGTTGCCTTGCTTAAATATGGGAGTCTCCTTTCTATGCAAAATAGGTGCAAATGAGAGAGAAGGAGACTGTTGCTACACGCACGCGCAGCTCGCGCGCATTTTCGCGTGAAAAAATACGTGTCCAGCAGACTGTTGTTTGTGCAATTACTATTTTTTTATGCTGAGCCTAATGGCGATTCAATGAGATTGAAACTGCCGTTTTAAACAGCAATAAGGAGCATCAGTTTCTACAATTTGATGGTAGCAGTTTCACGTTCTGCGCGAAATTATTGAGTAATGTCCCTGCAACACCTTGTTCTAGTCAATATGTTGCCTGTTTACATGTGTTGTATGCTTGCGTCAATTTTCATCTATGTGTTTTTCCTCCAAATAAAATCTGAAATGTTTTTAGGCACATTATTCCAACACCATGGACAGGAGGACAGATACTTGTGGCGATGGACATCAGATGGAAAGTATTCTGTAGCATCTGCCCACCAAAAAATGCAAGAAGGTAGCACCAAGCTGCAAAGAAGCAGTCGCATTTGGAAGAACTGGGCGCTGCTAAAAGTGAAATTCTTCACTTAGCTGGCAACGAAAGGCAGGCTTGGGCAGCAGACTGGAGACGATGACACAACCTAGAGGCACATGATGTTTGCTCGCTGTGTGAGCAGGAGCATGAAACGGGGGATCACATCCTAGTGAATTGCTCCTACACCAAGCAAATATGGTGGGGTGCACTGTCTTGGCTGGGGCGAGCTTGCACCTTTCCGGATCAACCTAGCTCATTGCAGGACTGGTGGTCCCATGTGAGGAGGCTACAGCCGAGGGAGATGAGGCGAGGACTTGATACACTTTTCATGTTGGTCATCTAGCGCTTGTGAAAAGAACGCAATGCGCGCCTGTTCAACGACTGTCCCTAGACGATGCAGCAGCTACTGAAGGGCATCATCAGAGAGGAGGCGGAACTCTGGATACAAGCAGGAGCTCAGCGGTTGCAAAGTTTGAAGGGAGAGTAATAGGGTCTAGCTTTCTTATTGTTTTTCGTTGGACGCCTACGGCGACTAATGCTTTGCATGAGTTCTGACTTATTGTGTTGTAAAACTCTAATTTCTTTATCTTAATATATAGATGCGCAGCTCTCCTGCGTACCATAAAAAAAATCTCCGGTGGCCGGTTGTCTTCTAACAATTCGAGTTCCTGCGCAATTGCGATTTTTGTCGGTATTTGCACCAATTTCAGTCTTCTTTTTTCTTCACTTGTTTGTCCTCTCTCTGTGACTTTGATCCAATTTTCAGTGGCACATGGGTGCGTGTTCATATGGTCCAATTTTATCGGATCCCCGTGGCCGGTGCAAAAGAATCCACCAACAAATTCTGTGCCACGACGTCCCCGTCTGTCAGCCAGAGAGTACTTTCTGTAGCAGACTATTTCAGTACTCCTACAACGAAATACTCCTACTGATGTGGAATTTACATGTACCACCTCGCTGTTAACCGCGGGCAATGCAAATTGGGGAACGTCAGCCAGTGTCAGTTACTTCACACGGTCCTTGCAAAGCTATCGAGCTTGAGCTCACGGCTCACGTACTCGCTTTGCGCGTCCTGCTCCTCCTTCCTCCTCTGCAGCCACCTCCTGCTCCTGGATACATATATAGCTAGCGCTCCCCCGGCGATACTAATCACTAGCCAGGGGTGGGTGGGTGGGTTGCTCGCTTCGCTTGCCACCTCCCAATCGAGCTGCCTCTACGCCACCCGCGATGATGGGAGGAGGGCCGCTGCTGCTGGATCACCGCTTGCCGCTGCCGGCGGATGACAAGGGCGCCCTCTTCGGCGGCTTCGGGGGCGACTGCTTCTTCGGCGAGGGCGACCTCGTCAACCCGCCGCCGCCGGCGCACGACGAGATCATGAGCTTCCCCGGCGGCGACGACAGCGACGACGGCGACGACGATGTCGTGGGCGGCATCGACGAGCTGGAGCGCCGCATATGGCGCGACCGCGTGCGCCTCAGGCGCCTCAAGGAGCAGCAGCTGCAGCAGCAGCGCGGCGGCGGCCGCGGCAAGGAGGTGCCGCGGGCGCGGCAGTCGCAGGAGCAGGCGCGCCGCAAGAAGATGTCGCGCGCGCAGGACGGCATCCTCAAGTACATGCTCAAGATGATGGAGGTCTGCAGCGCGCAGGGCTTCGTCTACGGAATCATCCCCGAGAACGGCAAGCCCGTCACCGGCGCCTCCGACAACCTCCGCGCCTGGTGGAAGGAGAAGGTCCGCTTCGACCGCAACGGGCCCGCCGCCGTCGCCAGGTACCAGGGCGCTGGTGGTGGCGACGGCGGCGCCGTGGCCGCGGCGCCGGCGGGGCCGCACTCCCTGCACGAGCTGCAGGACACCACGCTGGGATCCCTGCTCTCCGCGCTCATGCAGCACTGCGACCCGCCGCAGCGCCGCTTCCCGCTCGAGAAGGGCGTGCCGCCGCCGTGGTGGCCGCAAGGCGCCGAGCCGTGGTGGCCCGAGGCCGGCGTGCCCAGGGAGCTGGGCCCGCCGCCGTACAAGAAGCCTCACGACCTCAAAAAGGCCTGGAAGGTGGCCGTGCTCACCGCCGTCATCAAGCACATGTCCCCCGACGTCGACAAGGTCCGCCGCCTCGTGCGCCAGTCCAAGTGCCTGCAGGACAAGATGACAGCCAGGGAGATCGTCACCTGGCTCGCCGTGCTCAAGCAGGAGGAGGACCTCTACCTCATGCTGCACCCGGGCGCCCACCCCCCGCCGTGCTCCACCAACGCCGCGGCGCTCCCGTTCAGCGCCAGCTCCGGCGAGTACGACGTGGACGGCGCCGACGACGGCGAAGAGACTGCCCGGAACACGAAGCCATCCCCCAACGACGCACCCGCGTTCGTGGACCTTTCGTCGTCCATGGATGCTGATGCTACTACGGGCAATAACAGGTTCCTCATGCCGGCTGCCCTGATGAAGGAGGAGGCCGCCGACGCCGAGTTATTCCAGAAGAGGAGCGCGGTGCCGGCCGCCGTGGAGCCGGAGCTGATGCTGAGCAACAGCTTCCGCGCCTACACCTGCGGGAACGCGCAGTGCCCGCACAGCAGCTGCGTGCACGGGTTCCTCGACCGCAGCGCGCGCAACACCCACCAGTACGCCTGCAAGTTCAACAGCCCCGCCGTGGCGCCGAGCGCCGCCACCGACAACAACAAGCTGCTGGCACCGTCCGTCTTCCTGCCGCCCGGTCAGGCGGTCGGCGGCTTCGACTTCGACGTGCCCGTCGATGGCCAGAGGTCGCTCGCCGAGCTCATGGACATGTACGAGGCCAACGTGGGGACATCCCGGAGCCTGAGCAACACCGACATGGTCGCCACCGGCGGCGTGCAGGTGTCCGGCCAATTCCTGACGCCGTGCCTATTTGGCAACCTGAACCAGCCACAGCAGCAGCAGCAGCAGAGCGCGGGGTTCTACGTCCGTGACGATGCGTTGCCGTTCGGAGGCGACATCGCCGGCGCGTCGCCGGAGTTGAGGTTCAGTTCAGGTCTCGACGGCGTGGCAGTAGGCACGTCATCACATTACGGCGGTGCGTTGCAGCTGCAGCAACCGCAGCCGCACAAGCCCGCGGCGGGATCCAATTGGTTCTACTGAGCGCTGACTGCGGCAGGATCATGGAAGGAGCTTGTTAGTTTCTAGGGCATTAGAATTCACGAACATTATGAGTTCCAGTCTTGTATTTAAAAGCTTGCGCCTGCCTGCCTGTATAAGGTTTTGGCGCTGATGATGTCGCTGCAGATGGCATCCAGCCATATACCTTTCTTAATAGGAACTTCCTTCCATCTTGCTCTGTTGGTTGCCTCAGTCGATCCTGTCCAGCAGTTTGACTTGAATATCAGTACATGATTGCTGCATGGAATTTTTCCATTGGAAACGAGCCATAAGCGAAGAGGCCTCGTTTTGGAGCCGGGGCCAACTCACATCTTGGTCAGTGAGCTGCTCATTTCTTTAGATCAAATTCCTGTGCAGCGCCGGGGTTTCCTCCCGAGGTGGAGAAGTTGGGTGACGACTTTACTGAGCACATCCACATCTAAGGTCCTCATGAATGACGCGTCGGGGAGGACATTTAGCATGGTTGAGGACTCCGACAAGGAGACCCGCTTTCGCTCCTGCTATTCGTCTTAGCAATCGACCCGCTACAGAAGCTACTACATTTAGCAACCGAAAGGAGGGCCTTATCCAGACTGAGAGGCAAATATGTTCACCTAAGACTTTTGCTATATGTAGATGATGCGGTAATCTTCATCAATCAGACAGAAGCCGATGTTCCTAGTAGCAAGGAGCTACTGAACAAATTCGGCTGCGTCACAGGACTAAGCACTAACATTCATAAAAGTTCAGTGGCAGCCATACGCTACAACGGGATCAACCTCGCTTGCTTCCCGGCAGCTAGAACCAACTTTCCAGTTAAATACCTTGGACTACCTTTATCCCTGGGCAGGCTACAGAAGATTAATTTCCAGAGTTTATCCGACAAAGCGAACACATGTTTAGCGAGCTGGGCCGGCAAACTACTCATCCCAGAGGGAAGAAGAACTCTAGTATGGGCTGTATTATCCTCACAACCAATTTATTACCTCTCTGTCCTAAATGCTCCAGCATCAGTACTAGAGGAAATTGATAAACGACGGAAACACTTCTTATGGACGGGCACAGACCAAATTGTGGGTGGAAAGTGCAAAGTGGTGTGGCACATGGCGTGCAAACCGACCAAACTGGGTGGATTAGGGATCCTGCACTTAAAAATGTTTGCAAGAGCCCTCCGACTCCGCTGGCTTTGGAATGAACGGAAGGAACCACAAAAACTATGGGCCGGCATGCCAACTCCGTGCAGCGAAAAAGATAAGGCTTTGTTTGTGGCCACAACAACCATCACTCTAGGAGATGGGGAGAAGACCAAATTTTGGGAATCGGCATGGTTAGGCGTCGAAACACATTGTGCCATCAGTATATAACATCTCAAGAAATAAAAAACGGACGGTCAAGGACACCTTAGCAAATGACATATGGATATCCGATATAAACGTGGCCAATTTATCATCAGCAACACAACTTGCAGAATTCACTATCCTTTGGGACCGAACGAGAACAGTCCAATTAAACCCGGACATGCCAGACTCCATAACATGGAATCTTACTCGACACGGCGAGTACACGACAGCATCGGCATATAGGACACAATTCTAAAATTCAGCACCGTCCGACATGGAGTGACTCATCTGGAGGACGTGGGCACCGCCCAAGTGCAAATTCTTCTCATGGTTAGCCTTTCAAAACAGGATATGGACAACAGATCGACTAATTACAAGAGGATGGCCGAATCAAAGAGTATGCATGCTCTATCATACGCACGATGAAACACTGCTACACCTACTAGCAAACTGCCGCTACACGGTTTGACTTTGGAATAAAATTTTCGAGTGGACGGCCAGCCATGTACCACCCAGACCGGATTGGTCTGTTGTTTCATCCGTCAACGAATGGTGGACGCAACTAGGGTCTATGCCTGGTGCGCCTCTTAAGGGTTTAAGATCCCTTATTATTCTTGTGTCATGGGAACTTTGGAAGGAGCGCAATGAAAGAGTTTTTCAGCATAAGTTTAAAAGTTTGGACCAACTCTTTCACAAAATCAAGGAGGAAGCACGATGTTGGATTTTAGCGGGGGCATGACACTTGGGCGATATCCGCCATATAGAGGAGTGATCGTTCTGTAAAAGTAAATTCACTTTAATTTTGTACAGTCTTCATCTTTTTTGGTTTTTTCGCTTATTTCTATTAATTAAAACCTGACAATCTCTATCGGTCCACAATTTTTTTTTAAAAAAAAAGAGAGATGTCATGTTTTCATTAGTTTCCTCCTCCAGGCTCCAGCTCGCGAAATGTGCCTTTTCCTGATCTACAAAAAGTAAGGTCGCCCTGGCCTTTGGTAAGCACAAAATGCTCCGTCCCTGTGCTGCTGGGTGCCGGCGGCGATCGCCGACACGAGACCGCTCCATACCCATCCATGGTCATCGTCGTGGCCCCTCGCATGGTCTAGTAGTCGCCTCGCGCTCCCCACTATCATGGAATGGAACAGCAAGGTGGTGTGGTGGGTGATGAGGACCCTGCACCGTGCCCGACCTGACTGACAGCCCAGCTAACAATGCTAGAGATGCCAAGAGGTGACATGACACGCACAGATAACATTTCGGATGTTCAGTATTAAATATAAGTTGATTACAAAACTAATTACGAGGCTAATTCGTGAGACGAATCTATTAGGTCTAATTAGTTCATGATTTGGTAATGTGGTGCTACAATAATTATTTGTTAGTGATGGATTAATTAGGTTTAATAGATTCGGCTCGCGAATTAGCCTAGAATTTCTGCAATTAGTTTTATAATTAGCTCATATTTAGTCCTTCTAATTAGCATCCGAACATTCTTCGATACGACAAAGATTAAAGTTTAACTTGAGGATCCGAAGCCGCCCTAACCTAGACGCTGCTAACTTCGGTGGCTGCTCTACTCTGCATTCCAGACCTCGTCTGCAGCAACATAGATACTCTATATATATTCAATCATCTAATCACATCTTCCTTAACCACAAGGCGATCAAGAGCTGGTAGAAAACTCGTGGCACATGTCCGCCTCCTTCCGCTAACAGCAGCTAGCTGCCTTTGACACGGAACATTGCAAGGACTGGCTCTGTGGGCTGGACCACTCCACTCACTCAGACTCAGCCACTCAGATGGCCCAGCACTCCCTGCTACAGAGAGGTGCGGCGGGCTGCTCCCTCGCCCTGAAAGCAACGGCGCCGCGGCAGGGCCTGTGCAGAGGTCGCTCTCATCCGCCGTGCGGGCGCGGCGCCGGTGGGTGGTCCTTGCAGCAGAAGCTCCACGGGCTCACACGTCTCCACCCTGTGATTGGCCACTCCACGCAGAGTTTCCAGTTTCACACCCTGTGATGTGTGTGCTCCACCCTTGAGGCGTTGCCACATGGATGCCCAACAAAAGCTGGCTTGATTGATCCCGACCACTGTTCCTGTCTCAACAACATGCCACGGTACAGTACAAGTGCCAACGCGTTGCTATAGTTCGATGCAGAAAGGCGAATTTATAGTACAATTTCCTTGCCTTTTCCAGTGCAATAGATTCTAAAGCATTTGAAATGTCACTGAACTATCAGAATCAAGTAGACCACCAGCGTAGGAGACCCAAGAGACGAATAAAACCCTCTCTCTAAGAAGATACAATTTCCACCACTAGCAAAACTCACCAACAAGCTCCAAACGACACTGTTTTCCCTTTTGTTTGGAGATAGACAAACAATCTTCAAACTACCTCCGTTTCGCTCGCTGCAAAGTACAGGTGAACAAGCCTACGTCTCAATGAGACAACACATACAGTTTCCTAGCTTACCAAGGATATTTTTACATCAGCTACAAACATGCTGGGGCTATGCTTTATGATACGAGTAATCACTACAGCCAAAGTCCCAAAGTGATGGCAACTACCACCCATTCCTAAAGTTGACAGCCTATCTCAATGCGCATCTTGATCAAACCGAGCCAGCTGCTCCAAGTCTCAGGGAAACAAACAGTTCAGCATCGCATCCATGCATCGCTCATTTTCCCACTGAAGAATTGCCGATCGTCTCAACATCTGTCTTGCAGTTCTCCCTCAGTTCCTTCAACTTCACAAAAGCTGAATGCTGAATAAAAGAATTTTTTACTATTAGGACAGAATTGGAAATTGAAAATGCAAGTTAGTGGCGTTAGGTAAGCATGTCAAAGGCAATGTACTGAATGCAACATTATCTAGGCCCTGTTGGCACATCACCAAGCCCACGTATAGCTAGCTGATTGGGCTGCCAGTGTGCGCACTGCGCGCATTGATTAAACATGCAAAATTAGCCACCATCACAGTTCACAAACTCCAGCAGTATACCCAGAATAGAAATCGCTTTATAGCATAGAGCAACCAAATAGGAGCAGTATACCACAGAATAGAAATGTATCTTTATATATATGTGTGTGCGTAGAGCAAACAAATAGGAGCAATATGCCGATATACCACAGAATATAAATGTATCTTTATAGATATGTGCATAAGCAAACGCTCAAGGCATAGTGGCATACACCCAAGAACAAAAATGGCTAATAACTATTCATGCAAGCAGCTAATGTTTTGCACAACTCCATTTCCAAGACTACAGCCAGGTTCTCACACAGTTCAAAGTCACAACAACTGTCAAGGAATTCACTACCCAATAGGCCAATACCATCTTATAGGATGGCTACGTTTTTCTAGCTGACTGCACAATAAATTTGTGGGAGGAACTTTTTTGCTTATTGTATTAGACCCAAATAAATTATTTAAAGACCTAAAATGGAGAAAACATGAGTTTAAACTCTTACAAATCATCCTCACAAAGCAACGATCCTTCCAGCAATCCAATTGTATCAACATGTGGAAACAGATGAATATATGCTGAACAAACTATGCCACACAATTCCATTTTTCACGTACAACCAAAGGCATAAATTTATGGCAACAGGCAAGATACAGATGCACAAGCCACACTTTTTTTTTTTACTAAGCAAGGAGGGTGAAGGATGGATAAAATAACTTACAAGCTGTGTTGACTCACGAACAAGGGCATTCTCTGTATACAGAAAGAGTGATCTCCGTTGTTGAGATAGTTCAAACTCCATCTCTACAGCTCGTTTTGAGTTATATCCGGCTACATTGGCAGCATATTCATCACCTTTGCTTTTTGCCTCCAACAACCTAGCAAACTTTATGCTTTTCTTCAATACTGAGGAATCAACAAAGATTGATTGACATCAATAAAATGACCAGCAGTCACGTAAATAAAATCAGCAAGTACTTTATCTTATGGATAAGGTTAAAGGAGTTGAATTTGCAGTCATACCAGAAAGACGGCTTCTCGCATCCTGACAATGGAGATCCGTCCACATTAAAGCAGCTATTTTGGAGGGCAAGGAAACATAAGTAAGGTATATGTTTACATGCGGTCATGCTGGAACAAATAAATATCAAAAAAGAAATGCATGCATGTAAACATACCCTTAAGGCAGAAAGAACAAGCACAGGACTTTGTGGCGACAGCTTCTTCTGACCCGCTAGTTCTCACTGAAGCATGCTGAACACTAGAACTTGCCATGTCACCACCTGTCGTGAAGTCCAATGAAGAAAGAGGCTTCTGATTTCCTGATGATCCAACTATCTCCTCTTGAGTCAGGCACTCACCATCATTAGCTGCTGTTTTATTAGCTAGCTCTGAGCTACTAAAATGGCCCAATTCACCACCCGTCTCATCATCATCCTCATTATCATAGTCACCTTCAGATTCCAGCGAAGAATCCTGTCCCTTAGCACTGAGATCAAATGAATCTATTGATGCACAATGGTTCCTCAGGTCACTGTCCTCCTTGGATAGCAGCCCAGCTGCTTCAGCAGCCATGTGCTGGACCTTAGAGTTCCGAAAAATAGAAGGCCTTTCAAAATTCTCTTTGGAAACACCATCAAACAAATGCCCATATACAATTCCTTTCCCTCCACTACTGTTTTTTGCATATTCATCAAACTCTTTCCAAGTTGCAGTGTCCTTTTCGATCCGTCTAATCTTTACTCCACCCATGCTCTTCTCTGGGTCTGATGGGGCTGGCCTCTTGCGAAGGACATTTGTCAAGTCCCCAAACACATGGCGACCACTACCATGAGTGCTTTCCGTCATTACCAGGTCCAGAACCTCACCAATTATCTATATGAATTCTGCACAAACCCCAGAATGAAATGTCCTGGCCAATCCACAAACAAAAGACACAGTAAGCAACATGTTCACAGTATGTTGAGGTAACAGTACAAGTATAACTCCAGCAGCATGACATGGACTCAAACAAAAGCGCTATGTTTTGCTGATTGTGAAAACAATTGGATCTGGCCTACGCAGGAGGCAAATCAAGCACATGCACGGGGTGCTATTTGACTTTTTGAGCAAATCCAAGTGCCCTTGCAGCATAAATGTATGCCACATACCATACAAGAAATCGAAGGTTATCTAAGAAACTATCCTCCCAATTTTCGCCCAAGAAAAAGCAAAGATCAAAATGCACAGTTGATTGTGCTATAACTTATAATCAATATCATAGCACTCATAATAAAGGAACACCTGAGGAAAAGCCTATCTCTGTGTTTCAAATATGAAAAGTACAATTATCAAGTTATCCTATGCCGGCTAACGCACGTTGTTTTCGAACAAAAATCCGAGCCTGCCCTGCAGTGTACATACCCTATTGTTCCAGTACAGTGTGACATAACTAGTTCTGTGATTCAAAGGTGAATAAATAGTTCCCACATAACTAGTTCCGTGTTTCAAAGGTGAAAAAAAGATAGTTATCACATATTATATGTTGCATTTTATTTTGGGTAACAGAACAAAAGATGCAAGTGCATACAGCCATTACAGCGGTTGATTAAGTACTTACAATAATTGAATAAGCATACAACATCACAGATGTTGATGGCACAAGCAGCCATTTCAAGCGTAGAGCAACACTGCTACGCATACTCACCAGATTGACGAGTAACAATAACGGCCAATTTTTGTATAAAGCAAACACTTATGTTGTGCATGCCTAATTCGTTGCATATGCTCCCACCGCAACCCCCCAATAAGCAACACCAGCATACTCAAACTTGAAAGCCAGAGCACGGCATACAGCAAATCTGGAGGAATTACCTCAGTCGGATTGGAAGCAGGCAGCACCGACGGGCGTGGGGGCAGGCTCCTCCAGGGGTCGGCGTCACGGGCGGCTCTGGGTCCGGCGTGCCTTCAGCTCCGGCAGGCAGCACGGACGGGAGCCAGCGTCATGGATGAGGCAGATTGGGGGCAGCTCGACGGACGAAGGGGGACGGATGGCTCGATTTGGGGGGAGCGGCGCGGGTTGGGGGCGGGGAACGGCGCAGGATTGGGGCGGCGATTGGCCGGTGCAGGAGGGGTCGGGTTGGGAGGGTTTACAAGTTTTTGGGGGTGTTTCTATTTTTTTTTTCTCCTTTTCCGGTCACGCGCGCGGCAGGCAGCTTGCAGCTAGCGCCGAGGCCCGCGCAGAGAGAGGCCTGCCTGCGTCGCGCGCGCGCGCGCCGTGCAAAATAGCAGCGCGCCGCCAAAAAAAAATTCATTTGTTTGGGCGCATCAAGGTGCACGTAATTTTAATTTTTACAGCGCGTTTGTTTTCCTGTGAAGTTTTGCGTCTAATGACAAGCTAACACCTATTTTCATGAGAGTTTTACGACGACCGAATCACCCCTATGTTTTTTCTCGTGCGAGTTTCCACAAATCATAATAAAATAATTCTCCTTGTATATTTTGTGGGAACCTACGAGGTAATGTTAATTTTCTTATGTGATGTTGAAGAAAGCAAGGCAACCTTCTAAAGTTTTCCCCATCATGCAAGAAGAAGATATTTACCATGGATTAGTCTAAATTTGGTAATAAAATAAATTAGTAAATGTTATAATATTTGAGAAGTATCTAGAAAGGGGGATAATTATCTCAACCTCGTGACCCCCTTCTTATAAATAGAACCCCATTACCCTGCTATCCAACATGAGCACGGTAGATAAGCGGAGCATGGTAGTAGTAAAGGATGAGTGCTAGGCTAGTCACTAAAGAGAGGGTGTTATACACTCTTGTGTAATATTGGTGTGTTTAATAAAGTTTGTAAGTGTTAGCCTCCCGGTTGGACCTTATAATTTCTAATTATTTAGTGCATAAGTTGTAATCCATCGAAGATTGGCTTAGTCACCTGAGATCACAAAGGTCTGGACTTCATCATAGATCGGCTCTGCCACCCGAAAGTCAGCTTCATATGTTGGTAGGCTCTGCCACCTGAAAGTGAGAAAGCGGCTCTACCGTTTAAAGAACCCGTCGCACTAAGTAACTAGAGTTAATTGATGTCCTAGGTGTAAGTCCTTACCTCAGTGGGTATTAGGGCTAACTCAATTTACAACATGTGGGTAACGATAACAAAACTAGTGACCTATAGGAACGGAGCTGTCTCCAGTGCTACGAATTATAAGGTGCTCTTAATTATTTGTTTATTCATTTTTTCAGTAATACTCGTATTTTTAAAATTTTATTGAAATTCTAGATAAACTAGACTAGACTAGATCCGATAACACGCAGCAACCCTTAAGCCTTTTTCTTTTTTCTACCCGGTCTATCCGCACGCAATCCGTGTTCCTCTTCCGCTCTTGCCTGCAAATATCGGCGCTCCCCCCAGTGTCGCTCAAGGGTTGATGTGGGCCGGCAGCTACTATCCAATTCTAATCGAATCCTAGGGAAGAGATCCGATCGATCTTCCTCCCTACACGTCTTGCTAGCACCCAAACTGTCAGGATAGATCCCAGTACCCGCAAGGGAGGAAGAAGACGGTCCTATAATCCTACTAAGACTTCTACCTTATAACCGACTAGTAATGATGCCCCTGAAGTATCCTTGTAACCGACTAGTAGTTCCATCCCACTGAAGTATATAAAGGAGGGCAGAGGTCCCTAAATCGGTAGGCCAAGACCTCATAAAACCACAACAGAGGACCAAATCCTCAACACCAAATGACACCCAAGCGTAGGACGCAATATACTCCACCAAATAGGACGTAAGGTATTATGCTACTTTGGTGGTCCGAACCTGTATAAATCTGTGTCTTGTGTCCTCGCTTTTACCTTCAAGTTTCAGATTCGGCGATCCCCCACCAACCAATCTACTACCTCAGGATGCCCCTCGGTAGGTTACCGGATATAAAACACAGACACAGATGTCTGGCGGGAGCAGCTCCCATGAGACGCATACATCACAGTCTGAGTGAACATTAATCATAGGCATCGCAACAGTGAAAAACAACATTTCCAACACTAGGAAAATAAAGTATGTGACATTTTAAATTACTTTTGCAACACCGATATTACAAATCAAATTGATATCATTGCTCGCATCTGAAAAGATCCCATCCCACATCCTGCCTGCCTGGTTCGTTAAAAGAGAGGGAGAGAAAAGATCCCACCACAACACCACGACGCGTCATGCAACATCAGTTCCACTATTGCAACATCACAAAAATCATGGTTGCATGATGGGAAAAACTGCACCTTGTTGCCTCTTGCATTTGTACAAAGTATTCTGCTCTGCCGCCTGGGAGGTCGTAGAGAGCCAAAGCATGAACCATGAAGGAGCACGACAACGCAAGGGTGCAAGGCCTGGATTGCTAGGATAACTAAGAAGGAATTACGCATTGATAATCTGAAGACGCCTCTTGGGCACATTTGCTCCTGACAATTCCTCTTCATCAAGCATAGCGTTGTCCTTAAGATGAAACTTTGGAAACATGTGTCTTTATGGATGAAGGAGGCATCGATCCTCCCAAGTGGCGTCTTCTGGTACCAAATTCAGCCATTGTATGAGCCATCCTGAGAGGAATTGGGCGGCATTTCAAGATGGCGATTAGTTCTATCTTGATCATACCATCCGCATCCACTAGCTGTAGATTGGGGTTTGGTGCAGCATAAGTTCCCAAGTGCTTCTTAAGCTGGCTCACATGCAAGACAGGATACGCATAGCAGCTGTTTCAGGTAGATGAAGTTGATAAGTAACCTTCCCAACCTTCTCCAGAATACAAAAGAAGGACCATAGAATTTGGAAGCCAGCTTAAGAGATTTCTTTAGTCCCAATGCATTCTCACGGTATGGTTGCATATTAGGATAAACCATGTCACCCACTTCAAAGACACGCTATGTCCGTTGCTGGTGAGCATAACGTTTCATCCTATGCTGAGCCTAAGTTAGGTTCTTCTTGAATTTTGACAACATCTCCTCCTTTTCTTGTATTCTCACCAAGGCTTCTTAAGTTGATGCAAATAACCAACGAGTTAGTTTTCATGAATATTAGCTAGAATCTATGCCATCATAGCTCTCTCCTCATTAAGGTTATTTGCATCAACTTATATCCATTGCTACTTCTAATGCACCATCTCACTTATTTGTAACAGTGGTTAACATCTATTTTAAATATATCATTTAATTTAGTTATTACTTGTGAACTTGATTTTTCATCATTGTCAGCTGCCCGCCCCTTTTTTTTGTTTGTATATATTCGGTGATAACCACAAACTCAAAAATGCAACTGGAGCTCTAATCATAATCCCTTTTAGATAAATTTGCTATTATTAACTTCCTTACGTGTAAGCACTCCTATAAATTATACGGTGATATTCTTTGTGTACCTAACTATGATTGAAATTATAAGAGTTAAATACATCATTAGTGCATAAACTTAGCAAGTGGATGCATTTAGATACATCATCTCTCAAGTTGCTCATTTGAGAACAACAACTTATGTGTGCGTATAGGATCATTGAGATGACACGTGGGCAAAAAGGCCATGTAGGTAGCTTACGTGTTAGCCAATGTTTTTCTGAAAAATGTCCTTACTCATTTTGCAATTTATTTAAGTTGAGAAATGTTTGTTTTCAGGTCTTGTATCCTAGGATTTGCGGAATGTACAAGTCCGATGACAAAATGAGCAAATAAACTAGAGGCCGATTTGCAATAGTGTACATTACAGGTTATGTACATGCAAGAGCTAAATGTACACATAAGCTGCCTATGTGGCTTTTCTGCTCATGTGTCCTCTGGGTGACCCCATCCGCACCCACCTGCTAAATTGTTGTTCTCGAATGAACAATTTGAGAGATTATGTACCTAAGCGCATCCACTCGACAAGTTGATGTACCAATAACATATTTAACTCAAATTATAATAAGCAAAAAAGCTTATTCCTACATACTTTTTCAATGTGGCGATAGATAAAACACAACATGCTCAATTATTTTTAACTTGCTGGGCAAGATGGTAGGGGGCAGTACGTAATGTAAGACATACTGCCTGCCATTTCATCACATGATCTTTGCTTGCCATGATGCTATCACTTACTCAACTTAGCTTTGTTGATCATTAGGTACATTTCTTTGTGAAACCGACATTCTGTAGCGGTGTAGCCCATGTACTCATCCAAATTGTACCCCATATACTCATGCAGTGTGCCTTTGCAACTTGCATGAGTACCTTGGTCGCCTCACTATTCTTATTTGCTTGACGACGGTGGTGCCAAATCTACATTATATGGATTTACTATGCTTCATTGATTGCGGGAAAGGTGCGATTTACAAACGGTGTTTAGCATTTCATCTTGATGTGTGAAACACTTACATCATGATTCTAAACAAACACGGCTATTTATTCTATTGGCCCTGATTTTTGCCTTACAATGTTCTGACAGGGTTATATGAACTGAATGAATGTGCCACCAATGTTTTATTATGTTTTCTAACCAAGCCGAAGAAATGCCTCCATGCTTACACTGCAACAACAGACCATGGCAGACAGCAGGGGGGGAAAAAATCCACCCACAACAAAAGGTCATCTTTGAATCACTCGGTTCAATGTTCATGAAGCGCAACATGAAACATTTTGAACCATCACATGCAACTAATTCTCAAGTGAATTGTAGTAACATCAAGAAATAGTAACCGCAACAAGAAAAATAGTTTTTTTTGGAAAGAGGCGGGAGCATTGCCGATTCATTTAAGGAGATAGAAGTTTACAATTACAATAAGTGCATCGAAAAATAGAGCTAACATAGATAACTAAGCATTGAAAATAAAACAAGAAAAATAGTTACGCTCAACATCTCAGTCCATCGACTTCATCGAATTCTCAAATCATTGCGATGCAACATCAAGAAATTCTAAGCCCAACATCCTAAATCACCAGCTGCAACTGCAACATAGTAAAAATTTATTAAGCCCGACATTTAAACCCATCTTCCAAAATTTACAGCTTGGAGAAATAATAAAGCCAACATCCAAAAAAATTCTGAACCCAGCATCTCAAACTGTCTTATGGACAATTTCCCAATTGACTTGTTAGCAAACAGCAAGAGACCTGTGCACACCGCTGTATATTTAGGCATCCCTTTTTTTGATTCCACGAGGCCATGGCACGGTTATATTTAGCGGCGATGGCATGTCCTCGCGCCGCTAGCTCCTTCGTTCACCGTCCGGAAAGAGGGAACATCGCCACCGCCACCGCACAAAGGGGGGCATGCGGTGCTGACCGTTGGCGCACCGCTTTTGGCCCCCGCCGCCGCACGACACCGGCCGGGAGGCCGCGGCCAACACCGACGACCTCGCGTACGGGTCTCGCCTCCGTCCTCGCCGGTGGCAATGGCAGGGGAGGAGCGGATCCTGGTGTCAGTGCGGCTGCGGCCGGTGAACGCGCGGGAGGCGGAACGCGGCGACGGCTCCGACTGGGAGTGCGCCGGTCCGACCACGCTCATGTTCCGCGGCAACATCCCCGAGCGCGCCATGTTCCCCGCCACCTACACCTACGGTGACCATGCGAGCGCATCCTTCCATTTCGCGTTCGTGTCTGTCCTCGGCTCCTCGCTCAATCAAGTTGCTCTCCTCCTCCTCTTCAGACAGGGTGTTCAACCCGGAGTGCAACACCCGGCAGGTGTACGAGGAAGGGGCCAAGCAGGTGGCCCTATCGGTGCTCAGCGGCATCAATTGTACGCACTCATCAATTGTAGCAGCAAGACCAGTTATTTCATCACAACACTGAAATGCAAATGCAAATGAATTTATTAATTTGTTCTCTGCATTGCAGCAAGCATATTTGCGTACGGTCAGACGAGCAGCGGGAAGACATACACCATGGTCGGCATCACGGAGCACAGCATGTCAGACATCTATGACTACATTGACAAGGTTGAATGATTCATGTAGAGCTATCGATTCATCAGATTCTATCACAATATAATTCATGCACCACCTTTTGGTTTTGCTGTGATTTCCTTCCCTCTTCAAGTTTTATACTGGTCCCTGCAGCATAAAGAGAGGGAGTTCGTCTTGAAATTTTCTGCTATGGAGATATACAATGAAGGAGTGAGGGATCTCTTGAGCCCCGACGCAACACAACTAAGGCTTCTTGATGATCCGGAGGTCAACTGTTCTACCTTGATGGTTATATAGTGATTTTTCTCATGTTGTTTGTACAATTCATGTTTATCCATTGCCATTTTCTATCGACCAGAAAGGAACTGTGGTAGAGAAACTCACAGAGGAAACTCTCAGGGACAAAGGCCATCTCTTGGAGCTCCTCGCAGTGTGTGAAGGTATTAGCGAGACTGAAACTTTTCTTGCTATTGCAACAAACAAGAAACACCTCATTTGTTTGTTCTAGTGTGCTAATAATCCTTTTGGTTTGTCTTCGAAAACAAAAATAATCCTTTCGGTTTGTGGCACAGCTCAAAGACAGATAGGGGAAACTGCGTTGAACGAAACGAGCTCCAGATCTCATCAGATACTCAGACTGGTTGGCCCTTTCTGCAATACTGAATTGTGCCAATCTTTCACCAAGAATTATTTTTTGTTCTTAGCCAAGATGTGTACACTGCAGACAATCGAGAGTTCGGCAAAGCAATTCATGGGACGAGGCAACTCAAGCACCCTTATAGCCTGTGTGGTATGGACATCTCTTATATGTGTTTTTTTTAATCTCATTTCAAGCATTACATTGTTCCATGCATTATACTGAGTTTTTCATTTTTCTTATGGGCAGAATTTTGTTGATTTAGCCGGAAGTGAGCGTGCATCTCAGACGCAATCAGCTGGAATGAGGCTGAAGGAAGGTAGCCATATTAATAGAAGTCTGCTTACACTTGGAAAGGTCATTCGGCAACTCAGGTTCTTTCAACTGATCTTGTCATCTGTCTTTGCCATCGAAAAGATAGACTTCCAATCATATTACTGATACAATTTTGCATTTTTTTCTTGATTTAAATGCCTTTTAATGTTGTCGATGCTGGACCTCTGACTTTGGACAACTTATTCCTGCTGCAGCAAGGGGGGAAATGGCCATATACCTTACAGAGATTCAAAGCTCACTCGAATCCTGCAGTCATCTTTGGGCGGCAATGCTAGAACTGCTATCATCTGCACGATGAGCCCAGCACAATGCCACATCGAGCAATCTAGGAACACACTTTTGTTTGCAAACTGTGCCAAAAATGTAGTTACCAATGCACAAGTTAATGCGGTGATGTCAGACAAGGTATTGGTGAAGCATCTTCAGAGAGAACTTGCAAGGTTAGAAAATGAGCTGAAATCACCTGGATCGGCCTCTTGCAGCACTCATGCTGAGGTTTTGAGAGAGAAGGATGAACTGATCAAACAGGTACTGTTACTCTCAGTGAGTCCCTTGCTTTCATCCATGGTCTTTGTATTGATTTATCCTTAGTGCATTTTCAACATTGTATGTTGTTCTACGATCAATTATGGATTTCCAGCTGGAAGAACAGTTGAAGGAATTGATGGAGCAAAGAGACACCGTTCAATCTCAACTTGACAATTTTCGCAGGGTTGCAAGTGATGGAAATATTGATGACCGCACAACAAGGCGATGGGTATTGATTTTTTTTTATTGCTGGATTCCTTCTAAAAACCATGCACCAATCTTCTTAATGTTCCCAATTCTGACAGGATGAGCATAATCGGTCTTCAGACTCCCTCCCACGTAATGTGTCTGAAGACTTGCTTTCTTCTTCTGATACTTATGATGCCGCCTATGAAGATCAAGACGATGTTGGCTCAAAAGCACTTGATGCATCACATGATTGTAACGGTCATCATCATGACCCAAAGATCCCCAAAGGACCAACGGAGCCACATCAACAAACAATGTATGAACAGTCTCTGTCTAGTATGCATCAACCAAGAAACCATATTTCTGATAGTAGCATAGAAATATATCAAGCAAGCAGCATGCCTTCATCTGAGCTGTCTGAGGAGCATTGCAAGGAAGTCTCATACATTGAGACAAATGAGCTCAGGAGGAGTCAAGCATTCTTTCCTTCTGATCATGATGGTACAGATATTGATGAAGAGAAGCATGGTGAAAGCATGATAAACACAGCAGACAGTGCCATCAAACTATATACATGCGATTCTGACCCATCTTCTGATACTGAAAAACCTAACAATGACGAATCTTTGGCCCTGAAGAGGTGTGTTATAATCTCCAGGGACAGTGTACTTACCAGAAGTAAAAGCTGCAGAGCTAGTTTCATGGTCATTCCAAATAGTTGGTTTGATGATTCAATGGATATGAAAATGACAGAACCCGGTGACATTTTCAAATATGCTCCTATAAGGCCAGAGAAGGTTAGGAGGAGCTTGTATCCTGAAAACGGTGATTGCCAAAATGATCTTTCATTAGACTGTTCTGTGGCCTCTGGAGGAGTTGCACCTGACACAGTTGTAGACAAGAACACTTGCAATGACGAAGAGGAAAGCGCCATCAATGACATCAGATGCATCAGGGAAGTGAAGGAGAAGGTAGAAGAGTGCCGTACATCCCAACTTGAGGGGAATCAGGTACAAGTAGTTTCTTTATCACAATGGTCTCTCCGTAGGCTCTGCTCGTGACACCTTTGTCAGTTTATTAAAACCTACAATTTTTTATTACACAACCAATAGAATTTGAAATAGGGAAAAAGCATCAGGTTCAGTTACTTGAACAACACAGGAAAATGACTAGAGTTGTATAAGGCGCAAATGTCTTTCCTAATATCATCCTACCCTTTTTTACTTCCTCAAGATGATTCTGATGTATGTATAATTGTTTAAGCAGTATATCATTACTGAAGATTTTTCGGACATAAAAAGTGCCAAAGATGTTGGTACAGATATATCCATGGCCACTGTTGACTCTCCTTCACGGTGGGCTATTAATTTCGAGAAAAAACAGAAGGAAATCATTGAGTTATGGCATGAATGCAATGTCTCTATAGTACACAGAACATATTTCTTCCTCCTCTTCAAGGGCGATAAAGCAGACAACATCTACTTGGAAGTGGAGCACAGAAGGTTGTCCTTCATTAAAGGTTCTTTCAGTACTGGGTTTGAGACATCAAGGTAACTTTTCATAGTTCATATATACTACTCCTTATGTAAAAGAGACATAATGAACTGCATGCATATAATGGTAACTTTTCATAGTTCATATATACTACTCCTTACATCAAGGTAACTTTTCCTAGTTCATAGTTCATAACTTTTCATAGTACTCAATTTTACAAATTTTCAGCTACTTAGTTATGTAAAAGTTGTGTATATAATGAACTGCATGCATCCTTTTTCTTGGCAGCTTGAGAAATCTTCGGCATGAAAGAGACATGCTCTACAGGCAAATGCTGAAGAAACTCCATCATCTAGAAAGAGAGAGCCTTTACACCAAGTGGGGGATTGATCTGAATTCCAAACAACGAAGGCTGCAGCTATCGCGCCGCATATGGACACAGACTGACATGGATCATGTGAGGGAAAGTGCAGCTCTTGTCGCAAAGCTGGTAGAACATCTAGAGAAGGGGCAGGCCATCAAGGAGATGTTTGGGTTAAGATTCACACTGAACCCACGAGCTGACCGGAGATCTTTCAGCTGGCAATGATATGAAATGGTGAAATAATGACTTATGTCTGCATAGTGGAGAGTATCTCTTATCAGGAGATGATATCATCCCAGCATTGATTTTTACTGATGCCCATGTATGTATTTCTTTTTTACAGAGTGAATTCTCAAGATGAAACGAAGTGAGATACCAAGTCCTTTACGCCTACTGCGTAAAGTATTGCTGTGCTGAAATTATCTTGGCATCAATGTATATATCTAATTTACCTGATTTTTGCTAACTAATGCTACGCATGCAATGTTTTTTTCCCCTATCCCTGGCTCGTTGTCTCTTTCCCTCCTTGTAAGAGGTGCATCATGCTAACCTATGACCAAAATCACTCAAAAAGCTGAAAATGGGGGATATAATGCCTGTTTCAACCCCATTCAGAAACCCACTATCAACTGGATTCAAACACTTTTAAACGACTCAGCAAACACTTCCAATTCATTTGGAGAGCGCTTTCAACTCGATTGAAAAGCACACTCACCTTGATGTTAATAACACTTCAAAATCAAGTCCAAAAAACACTTTAATTAAACTAGTTCAAACACACATTTAATTTAACTTACAAAACCGACGGCCTCCAGAGCGCCGGACTCTGCGCCGGTGGAGCTGCAAAGGGACGAGACGACGCGACGATGACGAGGAGGGAACAAG
The DNA here is from genome assembly GCF_000263155.2 of Setaria italica. Taxonomy (NCBI): domain Eukaryota; kingdom Viridiplantae; phylum Streptophyta; class Magnoliopsida; order Poales; family Poaceae; genus Setaria; species Setaria italica. Next base: position 48,702,170 of record NC_028451.1, on the reverse strand, counting down.
GCGACGCCGAGCGAGCCTACTGCTGCGCGCACCGCCTGAGGGCAACCCAGGCGGTTATCCGCCATTCCGGCGCCACCCCTACCTAACCAGAGCATGCCAATCCCTACTCGCTGGGCGGCCAGGACACACGCCGGCGCCGCACCACTTGGCCTGGTTGGTTACCAGACCAACTTACGATTCGAATCGAAGCGCCGCGGGGCGTCCTAGTGGCGGCGACCCTGACTTGTGACTACTCCGATCCGATTCCGAGGCGAAGTCGCCGTTGCCAGGGACTATAACGAACCGACTTAGAATCCAATCGATTGTGCTCTCTTCATCGATTATAAATCGGAGGAAGGATGGAGTGGATCCAAGACCGTATTTTTCTCTCCTTGCTTGTTGGGACCGAGTCACTATGGTCAGCAAATTGGAGGAGGGATCCTCGTCGTCTAAGCGGCGGCGGCGGGACGATGATTACGCAAAGCAGAGTACCTGCAGACCTCGGCGGAAGCAGCACCTGTATCTAGCGCTAGATGACTGGAATGGCGGGTACGACATCCTGGACCATGCTGCTGGAGGAGGAGACGACAAGCTCCCCGAGCCGGCTGCCGTCCGGATAGCGTGGCCGGCGGGTGGCCCATGGCCTTTGCCGCCCTGGGCACCAACATCTTCATCGCCACTAACCCGCGCAGCCAGGGCGACCGCGCACCGCCGACCCTCGTCTACGACACGAACACATCCGCCCTCACCGTCGGCCCGCGCGTTCCCAACAATATCCGTGACCTGAACGACGCCATGGCCGCCGGCGAGACGCTGTATGCCTTGACATCGGTTCCCTACCCAGAGTACTCCTCGCTGCATGCCCTGTCGTGGGCGCCCACCGATATTCCGGATCCCGAGCCATGGGATCCGGCCATGGAGTGGTCCTGGAACACGGCGCCCTCGCCGCGGCCGCCCCCGTGCGATGGGATCGACGTCATCGCCTACGCGCTGCACCCGGACGGGCGCACCGTCTTCGTCTCCACAGGCTTCAGCACCCACTCCCTGGACGCCGGCAGCGGCGTGTGGAAGGACCTTGGGGATTGGGTGCTGCCCTTCAGAGGTCAAGCCTTCTTCGACGCCGACCTGGACGCCTGGGTCGGGCTTCATCATACATACTATGGATACATTTGCTGCTGCCCAGTGGCCTCCCGCGGCACCGCCGCCACACGGGCGCCGGAGTGCAGGATGCTCATGGAGAAGCTGTTCCGCCGCAAGGAGGAGGACCCAAAGCACCGGTCCCTCTTGAGGGGGAAAGAGATTACACTTACCTACATGGGCGACAGCAGGTTCGCGCTCGTCGAGAACATCCTGCGTACTGACGATTACAATGACGGTTCCGTGCTCCATATCACCTTGTTTGGCCTTAAGTACGATCACAAGGGAGAGCTGCAGACCAAGGTTCGTCGTGCCACTAGATCATACGCAGTGTCCAAGAATAACCCTATGTTTTCTCATGCAGCATTCTGGATGTAATGTTGTCCTTTATTTATGGCTATCTGATTGATTACCTGTACATGTTAGTAGAATCGAGTCTCGTCGTTGTTGCTAACAAATCAGCAGCATCCTGCATAAACCCGCCGTCGTGCACCCTGAGCCCGAGATCCTGACCAGAACGCCGCGAGCTCCTCGGCGAAACCCCTTTCCCTACCCGAGACCACCGTCGCGTGGTCACATCCAGCCATGAGACGGAGCTCCGCGTGGGGGAGCTTCGCTTTCAGGTGACGGCTGCAGTCGACCGGAACCACAGGGTCCCTGACGCCGTGGATGATCATCACTGGGATGCCGGCCGCCTCGACGGCCTCCAGGTTCCGGTCCTGCAGCCTCGCCCCTCCGCAGATGACGTTGTGCATCGTGTGCCACGCGGAGTGGTGGGTGTGCCTCGTCAGGTCCCTCACCCGGAAATCCACGTCCCTGCACGATGGAATGAATTTTCAGTTCCTAGAGGCATTTTTCAGTGTCTGAAACTCTGAACTCTGAACCCGTATGGATGGTTACCTCTTTCTCGTGAGGAGCCTGAAGAGCCATTCCCAGGCCAGGTGGTTCTTGCAGAAGAGGAAGCAGACGGTCCTCCCGATGTGCTCGTACCAGGACATCACCGCGGAACCGAACAGCAATGGCGGCCACAGCTTCTTCTCGGCGAGCCTGCTCAGCGCGACCTGGCTCGCCTTCTGCTCGGACGGCAGGAAGTACGGCTGCAACCAACGGAGGCGGTCAACTGACGGATCAGCAATTACTTCTCATCTCCCAATTCAGAGCTAACTCTGCTTGGGTAGTTGGGTTCATTGGAATTGGAATGAAGGCACTCTGCTACTTACTGGCGCGACAAGTGTGATCGATTTCACTCGGGTTGGGTGCTTGGCAGCCAGCGCGAGGGCGATGACGCAGCCCATGGAGTGGGCAACCAGGTGGAAGGAGCTCAAGTTGTGGTGCTCAACGAGGCTTCTCTCGATCGCCTCGACGTGGTCTTTCAGTCTGTACTTGCAGTTGGCCGGCTTGGGGCTCTGGCCGAAGCCGAGGAGATCCACCGCGAACAACCTGCTGTTGAGGGTGGAGGACTCGCGGAACACCGTCTCAGCCCAGAAGGACGACGACGACGTGAAGCCGTGCACGAAGATGGCATTCTCGGCGCTGATCTCCTCGCTATCTGTTCCTGCTTCATCTGCAAACCTAGAAGCGTTACTGTTCCTTAATTGAACGGCGAAAAAGGGAACGGAAAAGAGACAGAATTGCGCGTCGAGGTTGCAGACAAAACCGCATGCTAACCTTTGGCCTCCGGCTCTTTCACGGCGACGTGCAGCCGGCCGCCGCCGCCCCGCCACGCGACGCACGACTTGCACCCGCAGTCGGACCACCTCGGGCTGCGCCATTTGCACGGAGCCGCCGCCGGCCCCTTCTCCGGCGCCCGGCTCTTCCTCACCACCACCCGCACAAGCCCCACCAGCGCGTCCCTGACGGCGCTCCTCCGCGCGTACAGCGTATCGGAGACCTCCTCGTCGCCATCCCCATCCGTGGCCACCGCCTCGCTCTCGTAGCTCCTGTGGCAGTAGCACCCAACGGGGCTCTCCTCCAGGATGCCGTCGAGGAGGGCGTACACGAGGCAGAGGAGGACGTCGACGACGTCCAGGAGCGCGAAGACGGCGGCGGCGAGTGCCGAGGCGGCCGCGTCGGCGGCCGCCCGTGGCCATGTGGACCACCGCCGCCGCCGGGGGCTCGCAAACGTTGGCATATGCTCGACGTGGTGCGTGCCAGAGGGGACCCGGCCGGAGGGAGGCGAGGGGACAAACACAAGCGGATGGATGCGATGCGAGTGGTGAGGCTGGAAGAGCGTTCGCCAATGGGCGCATGTGTTGACCGTTGCTCCACGTCACGTCGTCGGTGCGCGCGGACAAGGCCGCAAGCCAAAGCCGAGTGTTGGCGTGTGTCTTCCTCCTCCTGCGTGTTTCTCGTACCGTGTCGGGATCACTGCCTGTCTCGAGTGCCTTCCGTGAAATTCTAGCCTTCTTCCCGCGCGCGGCTGCTTCCGTGATTTTCACAAAGGGACTTCGTACTATCTACCATGATCCTAGGTGCATCTATCCATCCTCCTATTCATGACTTGACATAGGTCTCCTTTTTTGAGAGGATGAAACTTTTCTCTTTTCACAAGAAGGGTTGGATTTCATTATCACAGTACTTTTACAGGGTGACTCTAACGAAAGGAAAAAAATACAATGAATTCCACAACAGGAGCACCCAACGATCCTCACCGTCGCCGACTGCAATAACCGTTGCCCGAGCCTTCTCCATCTCCCGCAATGAAGAACCCAAGATGAAACTCACGGCCGGAACCCGAATCGACGAAAAGATCTTCAAAGTCCGCCAGTAGCACACTAGAAGCATGTTATTTATCCGTTGAACGCTCCGGGCAGTTCTCACATTCACTGGGCTCAGTCGCCGATTGCCTCACCAGCAATACCCAGTCAACAAGTAGCAATCCCACAAAGGTAACTGGAGAACACTAGCTTGCACACACGAGCAAGTGGAGAGCAAACCTCACAAAAGCAGTCGCAGGCTACAACAAGGTCGTCTGAACCACTTCGGAGGGACAAAATTTTGGTATCACCAGAACTGCCCTGGAGGGTAAAAATGCATCCAAAACTTGTCCACATATCCCTCGCCATGTTCTGATTTACAAGTCCAGCGCTGTCGTTGACACCATGGGCACCGACGGCACCAACGAAATCACAAAGGAATCGAACACCGACGCAAAGAGGAAAACGATGGCATACCTGTCGATGTCAAGACCCCCGCAGAATATATCCTCACCGAGCACCACTTGCGCTTCCGACACCACCATGACTCGCTCACCAAAAACAAAGGCAATGGTAGAGAGGCTATGGAAGTGACAAAAGATTACCGGCGAGATCTTCACCGGTAAGAAATCCAACCCTAACCTATCTAGAACTACTCTATTAGGAGGAGATATGTACATGATCCACCGGATCCGCAGTTCCCCAACCACACCGATGCCAAAGAGGCCGCCGACGGCGAGGAGAAATAGCGAATCCGGCGGAGAGAAAGGAAATCCCCTCGGAGTCGCCTCTCAACTATTTTTGGGGAACGGGATATTTAACTATTTGCCATCCTTATGGTTGGCACTCCTTCAAAAGCTATTCTTACGGTTGCTTCTACATATTTACCATCCTCGTACAAATGAAGTAACAGATTTACCAATCTTGCTGACGTGGCAAGCCACCTCCTCATGCCAATATGGATCTACCATGGAAAATGACCACACCACCCCTATTAGGTGTCGGAAGTTCCAACATGTGCCGGAAGTTCCTAATAACTTCCGACCGGGGGTGCTCAGCAGATTAAAATTGATCAGGGTCGGAACTTCTGATCCAATGTTGGAAGTTCTGATGATAAGTGTCGAAAGTTCCCAATAACTTTCGACAGAGGGTGCTCAGCTATTTTATTTGAACAGGGTCGGAAGTTCCGACAATAACTTAACAGCACAGCAACGGCTAGTTTTTGAGGCTCAGGTATTTATACCTCCTCAGCCCCCCTTTATTTGTTGCTAACCTAACCCGAGACAAACACCTCCAAGAGCATTCGACACTCCTCCCTACTCTCTCCTTGAGCTAAATCTTTGAGAGTTTTGAGCTAGGGTTTAGATGAGAGAAAGATTTGAGGTGTGTGACTCTAGCTTTGAGTGTGAGGTCAACCAAGTTCATCTCGAGAGCACTTGAAGCATTTTCGATTTTCGATTCGCGTTTGTTACTCTTGAAGCTTACTTCTAGACAGTTTGACGTCGCCCATTTGAGCACGCTCTTGTTGTGGTGCGCCTGGAAAGTTTGTATTGCCCATCCTTTTGGAGGATTCATAGTAAGTGACTCAATCTTCTTTTGTGGTTGATTGAGAGAGGTAAATGGTTAGTGAGGACCTGACTCTTTGTGAGCTCCTCAATGGAGACGTAGCTTCCTTTGTGGGAGTGAACTTCAGTAAACAAATCTTTTGTCTCGTGTGCTTATTGTGTTCTTCAAGTTCTTATTGACCTAGAACTTAATTTGTGCCGATCTACATTCTTATGAAGTTTCTCTCATAAAGATCACCTGCAGTAGTCTCTATACATGTTTGCTGAACTTTTGATTCAAATAGATTCTTCTGAAACTTGTTTTATTTTGAATTTCGTAGAGTACTTTTTACTCTGTCGGAAGTTCCGCTCCTGTACTGGAAGTTCCGACCCCATCAGAAGTTCCGACACAGTGTTGGAAGTTCTGACCCATTTAACTCCGCTGCGAAGAATTTTCAGGTTTTATAGATCGAGCCTATTGGCCCCCCTACTCCCCTCTAGGCATCACACGATCCTTTCATTCTCCTGCTGCCCCCTCCATCGCAACGTCCCCATCGGTGGTTCCACATGCCAGCACCCGCGCCTCGCGCACCACCACCTGTCGGTGGTGGCCAGGTGCACCCCGGTCTTTGGCCTCGGCCTCGGCGGTTGCGGCGGCGCGCATCCTCCAGTGCCTCCGATCTCATCCTCGTCGTCGTCGCAGGCGGACGACCCCCTCGGCTCGCTGTTCGCGCTCGGCACCACCGCGCGCGTTGCTCGATGGCCCCGCGGCGCCGATGCTGGAGGGCCACGACGCGAGGTTGTTCGACCTCAGCCTTGAGGTGCCAGGAGGTCTCGTGGGTGGCGTCGACGATGCGGCCGTGCAAATGCGGGGCCTCGGGCTCGGGGGAGGTGGCGGCGGCCATGCTGGTGCGTCCCCAGCTGTTCTGGCTTGCCAGGCTGCTGGACGTAGTAGTCTGTTAATTTTTTTTCATTCCCCAAACAAAAGTGCTATGCGTACGTAGTCCGTTAATTTTTTGTTTTAGGTGCTCTGCAAATCTATGTCTTGGTTCGTGTGATGGGTGGGGCCAGGATGGCGCAACTGCGTAGGGGCGCGTGTGGCGGGTGCTATGGATGCCGCACGGCGAAGGTTTGGGTTGCTGGATGCGCGTGTGGCGTGTGACGCGGTGTGGATGCGGCACACGGCTGGGCGGAGGAGTTGCGGTGAGGAAGAAGAGGGCGGCGAGAGGTTGAAGATGATAATTATAATTTGATCCCACGCGTCATTGGCCGGAGAGGGATGAGATGGCTAACATGATAAGGGCAAGGGTAGCGTGGTCATTTTTCAGGATCGATCCACGCTGGTATGAGGAGGTGGTTCATCACGTCACTAAAAGTGGCAAATTTCTTACTTCGTTTATTCAGGAATGACAAATACACAGGGGACAACTGGAAAGATGGCTTACGAAGGAGTGCCAACCGTTAAGGCTTTTGGAGGGGTGACAACCGTGGCAAATAGCTGGTGAATGGACGCTTCCAGAGGCTATGAATAACCCCTTTCCTAATAACGAGCTGGGCTTGTTTAGATGATCCAATCTCCGGCCCATGAGCTAGTGTCGCTGAAAAGGGCAAAAGGCCGAGACTGACAGCCCACGTCAGAAAGCCCATATCAAAAGGTCAATTTTTTGGTGGCCCAAAACCAGTTCACCCCACCACACCGTCGGGTCCGTCGCCGCCGGGATCCTTCCGCCTCCGCCTCCTCCCCCGCCCCGCCGCGGCGGTCACTCTGCTTACAAACCACGCCAAGGCCACAAGCCATCCAGCTACTACATCCTTCGCGTTCCCTTCACGCTTCCCGCCCAAAACCCTAAGCCTCGACCCGCCACCGCAGTCGTCGCCACGCGCGCGCCAGCCATGGGCTCGCCGCGCGAGCTGGACCTCTCCGACGAGGTCGAGGGCGACCAGGACGGCACCACCGACTTCGTCTTCCGCCTCGCCGGCGACCCCATCCCGCTCCTCCCGACCGACTCCTCCCCGCTCCCGCTCTTCGACCTCCAGTCCCCTCCCGCGCGCCCGCTCGCCGTCTCCGACCGCCACGCTACCGTCTTCCTCGCCCACCCCAACGGTATCGTCGAGCCAAAGGGTTGCTCCGCTCGGCATTCGCACCTCGATCTCACCGGCTAATTAGGGTTTCTCATTCGATTTCCAGGGTTTATGGCTGTGAGGACGAAGGAGTTGATCGAAGCCAGTAAGGAGGCGCGGGAGAAAGGCAAGGCGAGCACCCGCTGCGTGCAGGACTGCTGCGTCGCCGACGTGCCTCTCCCCGGCGTCTCCCTCCTCGCGCTATCCCATGACGATTCCGTGCTTGCCGCCTGCACGGACACTGAGATCCACTTCTTCTCCTTGGCGTCTCTGCTCACTCATAAGGCAAGCAGGTTTTCTCCAGTCTCAACAGAATTTGCGCACGCTGGATTTCTGTACTGGCTGGCACAGTACTGCATGAAATGTGGGGACTGGTTTTGCTGCAACTGATTAATTTCAGTTGTTTCACAACGTTGAGTGAGGCTTTCATGTAAGAACAAGCTGTACTCAGTAATGGGCTATGGGTATATCCATACATGTGTCTCTCTGAGTAAGTTCAGCACTGGTTACTGGTTTCATGCTGCTGGATAAGGCCTGCATTGTGCTGTTTATTGATCTGATTTGTTTTCAGTGTCATTAGCTTGTTTGCATGTTTATATGTCAGAGATGGTGTTATTGTTTTTGTCAAGTTTATTATAACATTTCTTAATATAATTGCGCTACACAGGATGTTGTACCATCCTCATCATGCAGCATGGGACGAGCTGGCACCGTGAAAGATTTTAAGTGGTTAAATCGTGCCTCTGCAGCATACGTTGTACTATCGAATGGTGGGCTGCTGTGTCATGGGACTTTGGGCGAAGGTCTGAAGGATGTAATGGAAAATGTTGATGCAGGTGCATGTCTTTTCCTAATATTATTGCTACTGCATTTAAATTTGAGGCACATATCATCAACTGCTGGTATGAATTGTACTGGAATATTCTTAATGTGTGAAATATGGCATATACTGGGCTACTAATATTTACACCATATACATACTTATTAGGTCCACTTAAAAGTGAAATTCAGTGGTCTGAATGATGCTTCTGTTTTTTTGACTGGAGAGAATGTTCTATGATGATTCTGTAGTTTCCTTATGTCATATAGTTGATACGTGCAAATTAAAACACATCCATTACTCCACATACTACATTCCAAGGATCAAAACAAAGGAAATTGCAATCACAACCAATAGAGCAATCCTTTGATATATTTTCTCTAATTGTTACTCTTAGCAGTACTTCAACACCAACAACAAAGCCTTTGGTCTTAGCAATACTGACTACATTAAATTTATCAGAGGTCTGTACATCAATAGTGATGCAAAATGTTATATTTATCTTGCATGCATTGCTACTTCTGAGGTCATTATGCATTCTCCTTTGAAGCTTTAGTTTTTTTGCTAAGTTAGTTCTCTAACAAACCATCATTGATGCAATGTTGTAACTGGAGTTAATCATCACTGTCTTGGTTCTCAAACTGATATCAGCTATATTTCTTAAATGTACATAGTTGACTGTTGCAAGGAAGGAAATCATATTGCTGTTGCAAGAGAGAAAAAACTTACCATATTATCATCAGATTTTAAGGAAACATGTTGCATGCCCCTCTTGTTCCAGTTGTGGTCTGATGAAAGTGATTCAGAGGGCAGTACCATCAAAGGTAAACCATACACCTTTTATTGTGTAGCCTCTATTGCAAAATCCCTAGATACAGAATGAAATGCTCTAATTTTAACAGTTTTGTTATTTTCTAAACATATATTTTTCCGCATAGCCTACCCCGACCTGCTCGGGACTAAAAGGCTTTGTTGTTTTATATTTCTCCTCAGTCATGTAAGGCTGCCAGTTGTTCTAGGTGGCTGGAAAACTGATTTCAACATTTGCTCTATGACCATTGAGACATAGGACATGAAATTTCGTTTTGTACATTACTGGTTTACTTGCAGCTGCATGATCGAATTATATATTATTGTTCATTATTGTTGATTTTTCCATTTTTAACCAGTGGATTCCATTGGCTGGATACGTGATGATAGTATTGTTATCGGTTGTGTTCGATTAAATGAAGATGACAATGAGGAAGGCTATCTTGTTCAGGTTATAAGAAGTGAAGAAAACACATTTTGTGAGGTTAGTTGGTCCTCTAGATGACTTCTTTTCTCTCATCGGATTCATATCACACGCTATGTGTTTTTAGCAAAACTGCAAAAGTTTCATTTGCAAACTTTTAAGAACATGCTTGTATAAAGTTGCTTCAATAGCTAGAGATGTCTCTGAGCATAGCTAGGCCATGACAGCATGCATATGTTGCAGCAAATGGCAAATCATGTTCCAAGGGTATAATCTGAGTGTTGTAGTCTTGTCGCTCATCAAAGTTTATGTTCTGGCTAGCTTTGGTCTTAATAACCCATATGCTAACTCCTTCCATGAAATTCTTACGGGACTTTGGATAACAAAACATAAATTCTAAAATTGGTTGATTCTTGTGTCATTTATTGGCAAGGTTTACAGAATGTTTGTTAATGCAATTCCTGCATTCTTAACAATTATAGTACTGATTGGTTGAACTGAACGCATTACTTTTGCAATGTGCTTATAGAGCCCAGGCAAGCCAGTTGTATATACCTATGTGGATTTTTTCAACGGCGTCATGGATGATGTTTTACCATCTGGAGTTGGACCTAATCTGCTATTGGGTTATCTGCGTCGCTGGTATGTGGACTGATCCTTGGAAACCTCCACTGAATATTTTCGGCATGTATGTTGGAAGGCAATTATTTGGACAGGATTTTATCAACACTGATATGGGAAAATAATTTTCTGCATGGATTTGTTGTGGTACTAAACAGCCTTTTACACCAAAAATCTTGTTATACCTACACTCCGTCATGGAGATTGGTTCCAGGAAGGAAATCCGTGATTCATACGTTCATTCATTTAGATGAAAGTTACTGTTTCTTGGCCATTTATGGGGTTCTTTACACAAAGTTAGTGGTGTATGCAAAAATTTAGGTTGTCCATAACATGAGGTGAAAGGTCAAACAAATCGTGTACAATCTACGCTGTTCCTATACCAACATAAAAGCACAATGGTTTTGTTTTTACACCCTCCCACCCAACCATATCCATCATATCGATTGTATCTAATGGATCCTAATGTCTTTATACTTCCTCTTCCTCTGTCCAACTGTTAATTAATAATATAATACCAGTAATGTGTGGCCCCAATCACCATCAGCTCACCTAATTAAAGACATGCCATTGTGCACAGTACTAGTCATATTATTGGCCCCATTTATCATGTGATTTGTTTCAACTTTCATTAGATAAAGCCTCAAGGGAGCATATAGTGAGTATTTTCCATCTACTACCCCTATAGCAATACGAATGATGGCACGGAACAATTAACTGTATATATTAGTAGGGTTTAGCTTGCCTTCTAACCTTGATTAGACACTTCAATGCTAGGTTCTTTTTGTGTTTCTTCTGTGTGATTGAAACATGTCTGGATTTTTACAATTTATAGGGATCTCATGGTGGCTTCTAATAAAAAGAGCATTGATGAACACATTGCCCTTCTGAAGTGGCCGTCCACCCACGATGATGAAAAAACTGTAAAATGTCTTGAAATGTTGGAGGATAAATACAGTCCTAGGATCGATTTGCAAGGTGAATCCTATACCAGAAAACTATGGTTTTTAGAAAACTCAGCGCTTCTCTTTGAAAATGAAGTCTAAACTGTTTTTGTTTTTATTTTATGATTTCAGAGAATGGTGATGACAATGTCATACTAGGGTTTGGTGTTGAGAATGTTTCGCTATTTCAAAAGATCACTGTTACAGTTGGACCTGAACAAAAGGAGGTTGCCCCTCAACATATTCTACTCTGTTTGACTGGTGAAGGCAAACTAATTCTATATTATCTCGCCAGGTAAGTATTCTTTATTGGTACTTGGCATTGATATATTGCAAACATTTTTGGCCACTTTAGCTACTTTAACTTGTAAATATTAAACTTCTGTTGGGGAAACATTTTTGTAATATTGACACTATATTGTTTAGGATTTCGGACCCTTCTGATTTACCTCATACTGCTCTGTCTACCAATGAGGACTTTTGTGAAAAACAGATTTCACCTGCAGCTGTATCTAAAGAGGAGTTGACTCCAAGTGTTACAGGCTCGGTATCTAAGAGTATTCTTAGAGAACATGGTGCTGAGCCCTCTAGTGCACAAACAGGTAAGAGGTTGCTACCCAAAAGTTTCTAAGTTGCACTTTGATGCCACTTTTTGCTTCGCCATTTGCTTTGGAAACTAAAGTACCCTTCTACATTTGTTTATATCCTTGCAGGTAGCAACCAACAGGAATCAATGGATGTCAGAAACAGTTCCTCAGTTTCAAAAAAACAGGAAACAACTGGCAATTCGTTGCTTATCTCTTCTGATAAGAAGCCATTAGACACCAAGCAAGTGAATGTGACTGCCCCACTCGCAACAGCACCAAGTTTAGCACTGACAGGAAACACAAAACCTGCAGAAACTTTCAGCTTTTCTACTGTCAATAACGAAGGCACGAATCCAACAGGAAGCAAGGCACCTAGTGGATTAGCTCCTTCCTTGCAACAAAGCAGCAACAGTTTTGGAAACAACCAAAGTGGTAAAGGAGGCCTGGATTCAATCCAATCAGTGGGAACATTTGGTGGATCTCAAAACTCCAATAAGGATGGTGCTGGCTTTGGTTTCAAATCATCATTGTTCGCCTCTAGTGGATCTGTCCCTGCCAAGATCGGAGAAAGGAGTGAAGCTGGTTTTGGAAATACTTCGCCGCAAACCAGCTACACTGCTGATAGGAAAGTATTTGGTCCTCCAGTTGCCTTAAGTTCTGGACCTTTACCATCCATATCTCCAGCTAAACCTTCCCTAATTGGATCTTCATCAAGTGGGTATCGGACAGGAAACTCTGAAGCACCTCAATCATTGCATGGATCACCTCCGTCACAGCAAACTATAGGCAAATCACATAACAGCAGGACGCAAGCACCAGTAGACTATTCTAGAAACTCCAATATGGGCACAATATTCGATTCTCAAGAAGACTTGTCTAAGAAGTTGTACAGTGTAAGATCACTGAACATTTGTAATTATTTTATTTATTTTTCTATCTTTTACTTTCCTTGTACCTGTAGGAAATATTATCATCAATGCAAGGCGAATTTTAAGTAATGGATGCACCTTGTATTTTATTGCGTCATGCAGCATCACCATAACATACGTACTTCGGCATCTTCTGTCTTGGACACTAAAGTTTTCCCCTTCGTTACAGATAAATGAAATGACAAAGGAATTAGATGCCCTACTAGCATACATAGAAAAAGATGGTGGTTTCAGAGATGCTTGCATAACCTTCCAGCAGCGTCCTCTTTCTGTGTTTGAGGATGGTTTGCAAAACTTTATGGAGTTGTTGCAGGTCTTTAAGGTATATCATAATTGCGAGCGCTCCCCACTCTTCCTCCCTCAATTGTCTCTTTGTGGTGCTGTCTGTTCTTCTGTTTCAAAAACTGAAACTGTTACTAAATGTATGTGCTTGTTTCAACCCCCAGAATAAAGTAGAGGGACAATGTTCAAAAATTGAAGATCTGAGGAACAAGATGTTTCAAGGTGAGCCTTTCATATACTTTTTTTTTTTGCTATTTTTGAGTAAAGTAGTTAGAACAAGCTATACGATTTCACCTATTGCTTCATTTCTACCTTCATACCTGAGAATTATTTGATCATATTATTATGCTTTTGCAAGATAGATAGTTTATATCATTTTTTAAGTTGTTTAATCAGCAAAAATACATGTGCAAATGATTTGCCAACATGATCTGACCATAATTTTGAAGAAGTGATCACTCTTGATTAATAACCAAGTTTATTGCTTTATCGGTTCATTTTCAAATGAGTAAGCTACATTTCTTTGTGGTAGACTGGTAGAGAAGTTGATGTATTGATTGTCTCTTAGATATTTCCACCAGAAAAAGACTTTGCCTTCAAGTTATGTATATTTTTAGAAAAGGGTATGCTGATATTTCACCTTATTCTTTGTTCTCTCCAGTTTCTGCTAGGCAAGCTTACATGAAAGGAATTGTCAGCCAGTCTTCAGATACTCAGTACTGGGACATATGGAACCGTCAGAAATTGAGTCCAGAATTCGAAGTAAAGAGGCAAAATATTCTCAAAGCTAACCAGGTATCAATATCTGACATTCTAACCTACTTGGCTTGTTTCTATGACATTGGAAGAGAATAATAGATTCTTTGTCATACAGAATTTGACAAATCAGCTGGTCGAGCTAGAGAGGCACTTCAATAATCTGGAGATGAACAGATCCAGTGAAACAGGAAGATTGGCTTCTAGTCGTAGAGCTGTTTATTCCAATAAGTCAAGGGCGAGGTATTCAACTGTTAGACCATCTTGCTACAAATTTCATGTATAATGCCTTCATGTACCCTATATTCCAATCATGTGTTTTCGTTTACCTTTTCTTTTTTTAATCTTTTTTGATTATGATGTTCTTTTAACTGAATGTTTTGCTTTTACTTTTTCAGTCAAACACAATTATCTAGTGTGTGCAATGCACTGAACTCACAATTGGCAGCAGCTGAGCAACTATCTGAATGCCTCTCAAAACAGATATCTGTGTTAAATATAGGTTCTCCTACTACGAAGCGAGGGGCAGTGACCAAAGAGTTGTTTGAATCAATTGGTTTAGCCCACACAACTGACGCAACCAAATTTTTAGGCAGCACTCCTTCTAAGTCCATTAAGCGGTTTCCATCAGTGAATGAGCATTCAAAGGGAGTATTAGGGCCTTCCAAGAGTGCTGAACCTGAGACTGCACGAAGGAGGAGAGAATCACTGGATATGGTAAATTATTGAACCTAGACCAAAAACATACTCTCCTTTCCTGCATTTTTTCCCATTTGGTGTACATTCATCTTATTTTCTTGTTCTTCATGTGGCGGATATACAGTAAATCTGACTACAAATTGTTTGTCAATTTTTAGAGCCTGGCTAGTTTGGAACCTCAGAAAACTACTGTTAAAAGAATAGCACAACAACAACGCCTCAAGATCAGCAGTGATCTGCCATTCAGATCAAACAAGAAAATATTTGATTCTCAAATGGCAGCTATATCGCAGGAAAAGCCAAGCGATAGCTCCAACTCCTCTATAGTAGAATCATATGCAAGCAGACTGCGTTCTCCTAGTGAAGGTAAGTTTTTACAAGTTGACTTCAATTTCTGTGGGTTTTTATTAGCATTATGGAGATTCTTATTAAACCATCATTCTTACTACTTTTTAACTTGGAACATTTTTTGACAATTTCAGATGTAACAGCAAAATCATCAGGATCCCAACAAAACCCGTTGTTCAAATGGGTCAAGGAATCAGCTGGGCCAACTCAAAGCTCAGAGCAAAAGCATTTTGAGTTACCAGGGCAAATGAAAAGCACTGCTCAATCTTCAAAATTGGCACCATCTTCACCGGCATTCAGTTACACACATAAGGGTGCACAAGATAGTATCAGTCCATCCAATGTTTCATCTTTTGGAACGACACATATTGTGCCTAAGTCAAATACTTTAACCTTCAAAACCACTATAACCCCTAAAAGTAATGCCAACACGGAGCCAAATATACCTTCCATGGCAACAGCAAAAACTCCTCAGAGTCCACTGTCTGTGAAAACTCTAACTGGGGAGTCTGGAGATTTGTCTACATTAGCTATGAAGAACAGACAGGATAATCAGGCAATGCCATCTTTGGGGAACACTAAAGGATCGGGTCCTCCACAGAGCAAGGGTGACATATTTAGAGATCTTAGCAAATCATCTTTTACTTCTGAACATTCCAAGCCTGCTGTATTACATGAGAAGACTGGTCAGCTTAGCAGGATTAGTGATGCTGTGCAGAACACTGTGAAAGATACACCCAAGGTGGCATCTCAACCTCCTGCGTTCTCTCCAACACCTGTTACACAAACCAATTCATATTCCATAAAGCCAACTGTTTCCTCTTCAGCTACATCAGCCTCGTCAGGTATGCAAGCATCAGCTGCAAAGACTTCGGATATTTTGTCTAGCTCAATGCAGAAATCAACGCCAAAAGTTTCTCCATTAGTACCTGAGGATAATGTGTCTAGCTCCCTACAATCCATCCCAACACCTGTTAAGGATTTGTCAACTGGCTTGGGTAAAAATGCAGCCAAACCTGAAACACTTACATCAGAGGTAACTAGAACCATAGTTCCTGCAAGTATGGCTTCAGTCATATCGACCACTGAAAGCAAGCCTTCATCGCCTCCAACAACTGGTGCCAACTTGCCTTCTACTCCAGTCCCTGCTCCTAAAACAGCACCTACAACAGCAGAATCTGTTGTCACTTCTACAGGAAAAGATGTCGGACCAAACAACAACTCAACCGATGAAGATGATATGGAAGAGGAGGCGCCTTCTGCAAGTGCCGAACTCAATTTGGGAGCCCTTGGTGGGTTTGGACTCGGGTCTCAGCCTTCTTCAAGTCCTCAAAAGTCGAATCCTTTTGGGACCTCCTTTGGTACATCTGAAAATAAAAGTTCTGGCACGCCATTTGCTTTGACAACCAGTCCAGGGCAGCTTTTCCGGCCAGCATCGCTAAGCATTCCTTCAGCCCAGCCAGCCCAGCCATCTCAGTCAACTAGCTCTAGTGCCTTTTCTAGTACGTTCTCAAGTGGGTTTACTGGATTTGGACAGCCTGCACAACTTGGATCTGTTCATCAGGCAGGATTTGGGCAGCCAGCACAAATTCAGTCCGGTTTTGGTCAGCCAGCACAAATTGTATCTGGGCCGCAGTCAGGATTTGGGCAGCCTGCACAAATTGGGGTTGGCCAGCAGTCAGGGTTTGGGCAACCTGCACAGTTTGGTGCTCAACAGGCGCTTGGGTCAGTGCTGGGTTCTTTTGGACAATCGCGCCAGCTAGGAGGCGTAGGTTCTGGAGGATTTGGTGGATTTGCTAGTGCTGCTACACCCGGGGGCTTTGGTTCTTTATCTTCAAGCAATGCTGGATTTGCTGGTGCTGCAGCAGGTGGGGGCTTTTCGGCACCTGCTGCTTCTGCAGGTGGCGGTTTTGCTGCTGCTGCTACTGGTGGAGGTTTTGCTGCTCTTGCCTCCAAAAGTGGCGGTTTCGCTGCTGCAGCTTCATCTGGTGGCGGTTTCGCTGCTGCAGTTCCATCTGGTGGTGGTTTTGCTGCTGCAGCTTCATCTGGTGGTGGCTTTGGAGGTGCCACGCAGGGCGGTGGCTTTGGCAGTGGTGAGATCCGGTTTTTAGTAAATACTTAGTTTTGGAAGTTTGGATAAATGCTAATGTGTGATAGCGTGTATATCTATGTTTTGCATACGTGCCTTTAGGTTGAGACACCTCACTAAGACATTAATTAATTGTTTGACCTGTGGCCTTCAATTCGAACTTTGTTAGTTGCTGGCAGTTAATAGACCTAGATTGATATCATTTTTCAGTTAACTAGTGGTATTTGGATTTGAACTGCTAGGTTCTGCTACTACTCGTTTCTTCTAGAAAGAAAATGCTTGTGCTCTCCCTTGTCAGCAATAATCAGTACCTGATAGGTTTACTCATTTTGGCTGTCCAAAAGAATCTACAAAAATTTTGGTCTTTAGCATAGGAATACTATGTTTATTTCAAGTCTCCTATGCAATTTTTGATGCGGTAATCCATAAACCCATTTCAATCAGTTCATACTCTTGTGTAGAGTACTAATTATTGATCAGTCTCCATGACCATCCTTTGAAATATGTTTTAACTCAAATGTTAGGAAGAGAATGTCTTGACATTCTTTGACAGCCGCAGATTCTTAACGGTATTTCAGTTTTCTCTGCAACTTAAAGTTCTTTCACTTGCACACTCCTTTTTCCTGTTGTGTCTTGGAGACTGATGCTGTCAGCTGCATGTTTCTGGCAACTAATACTATCTGTTTGGTTTGAAGGTGGTGGATTCGGGTCCTTTGGTGGTAATCAAGGGGCTGGGTTCTCGGCGTTTGGAGCAAGTGGACCTGGAAGACCGCCAGCTGATCTTTTGACACAGATGAGAAAGTAGGCTCCAAGGTGACCCCGAAATTCGTCGTCTTCAAGGAGAAGGTTCAAAAGATTTGTGTCCATTGTGTACATTAAATCCTTTTTTGGTGGTCGCATGGTGTATGATTAGTTTATGCATTAGCTACGGCTAGATGCAATAGGCCTCGGAGATAACTTGTACTGTGATATCCGAAAGGTACTTGCATTGTTTGTTCCGTGCTTAACCTGTATAGACTTTTTATTAGCTAATATATTCCGTCAGGCCTGCCAGCGTATCCCTGAAGCGTTTTGTCATTGGAGATACAGCCCGCAGGCGCGTAACTGCGTGGAAAACTTGCGTCGGTACGAGGCTCCGTATGTGGCACCCAGGCTACGATTTGGGACCTTGTCTTGGTTAGGCCCCTTAACACGGCCGTGGCAGGTTCCAGCTGCTCTCTCAGCATCTGTTAAGGTAGGTGCAAATATTAGATTCTTAATTCGTCTTAACGCTGCTTGGTTTGACTTAGCGCTCACAGGCGAGGAACATCATGGGCCACTGGGCCTGCGCGCCCCATTCCATGCTTCTTTCTTTCTGGCGACAGAAGTTTTCTCGCGGCGCGACTACAGTTCGTGCTGAGTGCTGAGTGACGGCTGCTCACCTGCAAGGCTGCAACACCAGGCCGGTTTCTGTGCAGGACTATGAGCAGGTAGCTCAGGCTCAGGGAGGGTCAGGCTCATTCCTTCCATGAAGCGTACGCCTACACATTCCATCTCATCTTTACAAAGAAGAAAGGCGCCTGATTCTGATTCCTCCTCCAGCTTTGTCAATAGCCGGCCGCTTTCCCATATTCCTTCTCACGAGAGCGGGTCGCGTGCCTGCCCTCGGCACATCAAAGTGAAACTCAAGAGCTTGCTTGCAAAGAGATGGAGAGAAACAAAAGCATATGATACCAAACACTTAACACATCAAACCGAATGTATTCGTGCAAACTGTACTGCTGTGCCCAATAATATGTAACGGCATCAAACTATAGTTTTTTTAAAAAAAATTATTTTCTCGCTCGCCCAAGGAATATATACGTGGTTTCAGTTTCTTGTTATGATCATCGACCGGCCATCTTTGCTGACAACTCTGAGCCAATGCTCGCTCAAGGAATCCTGCAGTGCAGCTATCTGGAATGGAACATATGCAGCGCCCCAATTCTTCTACAGTGAAGTACAGGTATGGTATAGATACCATATCACTTCAACTCATCAGGGCCTCCTTGCTTATCTTAGTATAAGTGCTGCCCGTACCTGGTGGTTACTTGGTCAGTGACAAGGATTCCCTTACCAACTTTGAGCAGAGCTCAATCGGTCCACGTAACAGGGCATTCCTCCTTTGCATATGCAAGCTCCTCAAGCTTTTTCACTACTTTAGTGCAATGTGCAATAATCCGGAGTGGGTTGTCATTCTTGGTGCACGTGTCGCTTCCGTAACTTCAATCCTGATGTGAAGCAACTGTGATAGTACAGTTTCAGTCATCACACCGGGTTCGTCAATGCTGGATGCCCATCATTAAATTAAATTAAGGTATGAAGAAAAGATAATCAGTTACAAAATAAAACCCAAGAAAATCAAAAGAGCAAAGACCTAAGGAAAATAAAATGGTAGCAATAAGCATCAAAGCCTAGAGATGCTGTAGCTAACCTTTTCCTTTTCTTCTTCACATGCCCTGGTCTTTAGAAGGACTAGAAATTACGCTGATGCAATCATGCGTGCTCACGACGTATGCATCATAACTAGATAGCTCTGTGGGGGCACAGCCATCTGGAAGGCAAAGGCCATGCAGTTACTCATGCAAGAAGCATCTCTGCATGGAGGACGACAAATCATGGTCAGAACAAGTGCAAGCATAAAGCAAAAGAAGGATACAACGCAATCCAAGAACCAGGGCTTCATTTTAAGCTCGCTTTTGTGTGCCATATGTAGAACAGTGAAGTTGCAGCACCGGCTTCAAAGTTCACACGGGATACAGCCTATGAGATTGCCTTACCATCCCTTTGGCCTAGTAGCTCCACAGGTGCCAAACTTACCAAAGGAGACAAAGGGGAATTCTATGCTTATTCCGTTATTCCATTCGTTGCCTTTGTGCAGTCCCAAGAAGGCATCAAAGAGTTATACAATGGCCACCTTAGCTTTATCTCTATGCTAAGCTTTACGCAATTCGTCTTCTCGATGCCTGCAGTCAAAAAGAAGGGAAGTTTCAAGCTTTGTCCACATAACCGATATTCCTAGGTCGTACTGTGCACCTCTTTGCTTCTGAAACCCAACAGTGTAGTGTAGGACGAAGCAATATAATTCATGTGATCGCAGACGATAAGGGACCCTAACAAGTATTGGTCGACCACCAATATTGCCCCCTTTCATTTCAGCAAACTAGAGGCAGGGAACGCAGTGGAAACTGGAATTGGTTCCGAGCAACTAAGATATCATTGAGGAATCTGAGAGAGGAGGCTGGCAAGTTCTAGGACATCAGATTGCAGACCACAGCCCCAAAGGTTCTCATGAGAATAAGGTGCTCCATTCCCTCCAGTTTTTCAAAAGAAAAGAAAAGATTGTGCTTCGCTTTCGCCCTTCTCATGTGTCAAGTAATTTCAACCAAAAGCTGATACAAGTGTATATGATCAGAAGAGAAGAGAGCTGCTGGAATTGACAAAGAAAAAGACTGGTGGCGATAGGGTCCACGGGTACCCCAAGGGAATAAGGATAATATCTCTTTTCAGTTGCTGCAAAGATTGGGCAGCCAGGCTTGAGTGCTTGTTCAGATGATTCGACATTCTCCCTCTGCCTTATAAGACGGCACTCGCGTAAGATCTCGGCAAGAGGAGAGGACAAGAGGTAGGTAGTTTAGTTTGAGAAGCCAAAGGTTGTCTCACTCCCGGAAGACCACAGAACAACTCCTTGGTTACTAGAAATAGAGGCACTGAGACTGGATACTGATAAAGCTGCCAAGGATCTCAGCAGTCAGGAATGTGCAGCCTGCAAGCAGACATTTCAGTACATAACAGGAATTGAACAGGTGAGATGTGCTTCTACTCTTTTGTTTATTTGACCTATGATGTACTCCATGTAAGCAACGTACTAACATGAAATTCTTGGTGGGCAGATGTATCATCAGCAACAGCTCCACGGCCATAACCAACACCTGTCCTCAAGGCCTGGCTTACCTCCGGAGAAGCAGTTTCTCCTGCAAGGAGGGGATGCAGGCCTCGTCCTCTCCACCGACGCTAAACCTCGGCTGAAATGGACACCCGAGCTGCATGAACGATTTGTGGAGGCAGTACAACAGCTAGGAGGACCAGACAGTGAGTATACGATCAAAACATATTATCCGTCACCATACATGTCAGAATTCAGAAACACAATGGTGGTGGATTATCTTCTAAAGTACGCATGCAAAATTCTTGCAGAAGCTACGCCAAAAACAATCATGAGGCTCATGGGGATCCCTGGACTCACCCTGTACCATCTGAAGAGCCATCTCCAGGTACATGCATGTGGAGTTCTTAACTACTGCTGTATAGCATGATAAATGGCTTGCCATCGCTATCACAAACTAAACTAGATGCTTTCTCATAGAAATACAGACTTAGTAAGAATCTCCAGGCCCAAGCTAATGCTACCAACGCAAAGAATGGTACGCTATATGTTTCTTAAATATGAAGTCACTAAAATCCCAAATGTGCAATGAGGGAGATACTAAACTTGCCTTTGTGTCTCAGTGTTGGGCTGCAGGACAGGAACAGACAAACCGTGCGAACGGAATGGATCGCCAGCTAGTCACTTGAACACAGAGCCCCAGATAAACAGGTAACAATCAAGTTAGCTTTGTTAAATGTCAACGTTCTTCTCAAATTTTGAAAAGGTGACGCATTTCAGAAATCTTATCAGGTCTATGCACATAAGCGAAGCCCTCCAAATGCAGATCGAAGTTCAGAGACGGCTGCATGAGCAACTAGAGGTACGCAAGCACCTCAGTCCTTTAAAATCTCCTGCATACTTTCTTTTGCGTAACACTGCGATTTAAAAATAAGCATTTGGCAGCAGCACTACTGTATTAGCATCAAGAGGACTGGTAACAACTCCACTAACAGACAATCGCCATTTTGATTCAGCAACGCAGTAATTTTGCATGCCCATGAACCCATCCATGACACCTATAGCTAATGGTAAAGGAAATTAGAACTGCAGGGTAAAATCAAAGCCTTTAAATGATGTCATAATTAGTAAAGCCACAATCCAGAAATTGCTACTTGCAAAAGTATCTAAAACCCATGGGTAGGTAGGAGTAGAATTCTCACAGACCAAGGAAAGAATGGAAGGAGCTAAAGAAAGTGCTGTGGGCGAGCCGCCGGAAGACCGCCGGCGAGAGGCGGCGACGGAGGCCGGAGTCGGTTCAGATTCAGCCAGAAGGGAGAAGGCCGGCGGATATTCGTAGATGGTGCGTTGGGCCCGAAATACACGTCATTTCAGCCCAATTGGATCGCGATCCAACTTGGGCCCGCCCGCGAGTGATTTAAAGCTCACTTTGTCCTGTTCACACAACTCAGCTGGGCTCAGCCGACGGCCGACGCTCGCGCACCCACCCCCACTACTTTCGGCCCAGTGTTTGCCCATCCTTTTAATTCTCAGGCCTTAGAATTTGGATCGCGATCCAAATTGGGCTCGCCTTCAAGCGATTTGAGGCGTGTGGCTGGCCTCACTACCGGCCCATTTGCCTGTTTTATTTGTTTTCCTTTTTGTCGACAGAGGTTGCAAGTGCATTGCATATTTTCATTGCGTGATGGTTGATGGATTGTGAATTTGCGATGCAACAGGTGCAGAGACACCTGCAGCTCCGGATCGAAGCGCAGGGCAAGTACCTGCAGTCAGTGCTGGAGAAGGCGCAGGAGGCGCTTGCCAAGCAGAACGTCGATCTCGACGCCGGCGTCCTCGGCGCAGCCGCCGCCGCCGAGACGCAGCAGCTGTCGGAGCTCATCTCGAGGGCCTCGGCGACCAAGTGCGCCCAGCACGAGCACTTCCACCACCAGCACCTTGGCGGCGTCGGAGACGGGTCGGTGGACAGCTGCCTGACCGCGTGCGAAGGCTCCCAGAGGGACCATGACATGCTGTCCATCGGCCTGTCGCCTGCTCCGACTCCGAGAGGCGGCGGCTACCCTTTTGAGGCGGCGAGGTCATCAGGCAACGAGAGAGGAGGGGCGAGCACGAGCTGCTGCGAGGAGTTCCTGTTTCTCGAGGAGTCTGGCACTGGCAGGAGAGGTTCCACAGATGAGCAGCAAGAGCTGGATCTGAACATCAACGACAGGAACACTCGAAGGCCTCGCAACTGCGAAAAGATTGACCTGAATGGATCGAGCTGGAACTGATGATCATTTAGCCATTTAGGAAGGAGTTGAGGCGTCAGGCAATGCCAGGCTTCTTCCTATACGGATATGGGTGATCAAAGCGAAATGCACTATGCACTTTCATGTCCTCGAGCGAGTCGTTCGTAGTAAGATGCGGGTAGAGCTACTAGCATGGACAACCTGCGTGTTGTCGGCCACGCGTCATGGATTCATGGTGCAGCAAATAAGCAGCGACTGAACTGAAGATAAATTTCTCTTCCGATGAGGGCATGCATGTGAGAAGAACCCAGATGTTCTCCTCTGCCATCTGATTGACTGTAACTCTGTAGATCGATTGTATGATATATATGCTAGTACATTTGTTTCTGTCGCACTGGCCACAAATTTTTTTTTGCTTCAGTTATCTCGCCTGAAGGAGGAATGTTCTATGCACGAAGCATGTAGTTCCTCCCCTTCCCCGACTTCAGTTCTGCGTTACGTGCTAAACCTTCACATTTCAGAAGTCTAATACTGTTCTGATCCGGATCAACAACCGTTTCGAGCACATGCAGCCGATTGATAAGCCAACGAACTGAAGGAAGCGTGGCGCCTTGCTGAATTTTCTTCAATGTTCAGTTAACCGTGAACAGTGCCTCTGTTTCAGACTGAAGCTGAACTGTCTTCACATACGGTCTGTCAAACTTCAGACGACTTCTTGCTGGGATGTACGCCACCTGATTGTACAAGAGGCCTTTTGAGACCCCAAGAGGTGTGGTGAACAGTGTCACCTTGTTCAGACTTCAGAAAGAAGTACAACAGTGAGTGCTTGTTGGCAGCTCGACCACCTGTCTGGCTGTCGCACTGAAATTAAGCTTCCATTGAGATGGCCTATTATTCATATTGGCTCTGGGCTCCAATCTACCTATTTTATTTCATCCAGTACAAATTTCCTAGAAAGTTGCGGGCATGAATCATGGCCACTTTGCAAACATGGAAACAGAGAGAGAAAGTACACTGTATGCGGCCACTCTTTTTTTGCTCTCTTTGGAATGGTCTGTATCTTTTCAGCAACGGACAAGCTCAGAGCGGATGCACACGAATATAAATTATTCTGTCTCTCACTGCAACTTGCATCTTTCCAAATCCATGCAGCTGCCTTGCCTGGCTGTTATGTTGGTCCATCAGTCAGTACGCTATTCCCCAAGTGGAAAAATCATTTCATTATTGATAAAATAGGGTGCGTTTTTGGCAGTTTCTTTTGGAGTGGCCTCGTCCTCGGCCAGATAAAAATATCCAGCGCTGACGCTGCTGCTTGCATTGCATGCATGCTTCTTGTTGTTTGTGGTGGAACAATCCCCTGTTGTGTTTCCGTCCATGGCCATCTTCCCTCTACTGGTCTCTTTCTCACCTTTTTCTTCATTTCTGAGCATTGTTTCTTTGACTGATAACTACTAGATCTCTGCAATAAAATATATGAGGTTGTAGCATGCATCGGATGTTTGGCACGAACATGAGTTTGAAGCATGATATTTCAACAGCAACCTTTTTTATTTTCTTTGCCGTACTTGGCAGAATTGATTTCTGATTGGCCATATTTCATCCACTAGTCTCTTTCTCACCCTTTTCAGTCATTTTGGGCATTTGTTTCTCTGACAGACACTCCATAACTGTTATATAGATTTGACACAAAGTGTCGATCGAGGCAATGATGACCGAAGACGAGTTCAGCTGTCTTCGTGTAACTGAAGCATATTTGTCATTTGCATGGCATCATGTATTACCGTAGCCTAACTACAAACTACTCCCTCCGTTTCAAATCTAAGGTCGTTTCAAATTTAAGATCATTTTAACTTTTTTTAAGTTTATAAATGTTTGTATGCATCTAGACATACACTACATTTAGGTGTATAGCAAAAACTATACACCTAGAAAAGCCAAAACGACCTACAATTTGGGACGGGGAGTACTACGTAAGCACCTTGTTAAAATGTAAGTGAATTATCCATATTTTACTATTAGTTTAGTCTTTTGGTGCATCGCGTACCAGGTTGACGTGCAAGTGAAATACTTGCATTTTTCCTATTAACTTATTAACTTATTTGTTTGGGTTGAATTGATTGTCGCATGCAATGGTATTGGGTCAAAGGTCTAAAGTTTGGAGTCCTAACAGGGTAAAATACAAATGAATTCCCCAACATTTCCCTTTAAACCAACTTTTTTGGGTTGAAATACATCCATGTAAGATTTTTTTTTGATGTAATGCGTGCAGTGTATATGGTCTCGTCTTTATTTTTTTGGATCACAAAAAGTGTAAAGATGGACCACTGTACTGCACCATGGTCCATGTGAGTATGTGATCAGTACACCTGCTGCAAGTTGCAATGTGGAAATTGTATATTTGATGTCTATTGCAACGGCCAACAAATGGCAGCAGAGCAAAAGATCTTTTTTTGTGTGGCTGCAAGGGTTGCCAGCGTGGATGTGGATATCATATGTGTCAATGTGTAAGCGCAGGCAGTCGAATTGTGCCAAAAAGGTCTGAAATGATTTTGCACGGAGCAACCAAAGGCCGTCGTCTGCTTTGAAATCTGAGACAAGCGTGGCCTTGTCGGCTACATGCATGTTGCCCAGGTTGCTCAGAGACCTCAGAGTCAAGCTGGAAATGTCCGGCCTTTTCAGCCAGCTTGGAGCTTGCCGTCCATCCAGGGCGTTATCCGGATGGAGGGCCATAATGTCCACGGCTGGCCTAACAAGTTGCCGCAACATCCTTCAAGACGTATGTTACTTGTCTGATCAAGTTACATAGCAGTTTTACATAGAAGTTTTGCAAAAGAAAAGGTACACAGTGTATCTCTAGGTCAATGTTGGATAACCTTGACAAGCATAGATGTAATGCAAGCAAAATTGACGGCAAGAGTAAATTTTCAAGTTGATAAAAACACTTTAACATGGTGAGCATTTGCCATGACATTCTAAGAGGTCCTTTTTCTTTTTGCAATGTTTCTTAGTACGTAGGTAAGGTTTGCATGAGAGCAAGAATTGCTACTGAAAAGATCATGAGAAAGAAGATGAATTCCAAAGAGGGAGGCATGAGGGCAAGAGTAGTGGCCCATGTGTAGCTCCATAACCAAAAGCACTAATAAAAGCGGAAAGCTCCTTTTGCCGGCCTCATTACTTTTCTTCCACAAAGCGCACCAATTCTCTGCACAGTCACGGACACGTGGGCCAACAGTTCGTCCGGACCTACCTGACATGGACATGCGCTTTCCTGGGGAAGCAAGAAACAACGGCTTTGGCGGAAGGGGAAATTTCGCCGGCCGCGGGCGTCTGGTACGTGCACCCGGCGTTCCTACACGGGTGATTTGGCGCGCGCGGGCACCACGCTGGGTGAACTCGTGGCCCAGGATTGCTCTCCGCCCGCTGACTAGGACCCAACCGGCCCAGTCGGTCTCGCCCGGTAAAGAAAACCACTGGAGTCTGTTTGTTAAAACCACCCCTTTGTTATTCCATAATAACCAGATTTATCTATACTACTTAATTGTAGTACACCCTATATAAAATCTTATCCGCAAGATAGATATATATTTGCCAGTTGTCCTCGATTCTGCTCTAAGAGTGAGCTCATTCTCTGTACTACAAATGACCACAACCACATGTACATCTCATTTACTTTACTTTCTCAAGATTGTTGCACACGATGTTTACCGTAGTTGACTTGTAAATTTTAGTAATGTTATTATATCATCGAATTGCACTAAAATCAAAGCATGACAGTTCGCTCTATTTTGGGTTTAGGGTACACGATCTTAGCACAACCAACCGTTACTCATTATTTTAAATAGTAAAAAGAAAACGAGCACGTACCACGCAACCAATTCTAATATCTTTAGATCCATATAATGCTCTTAAGAGATAAACTTTTCTTTTCAGAAAAATATTATTAAGCACAAAACTTCACATCATCAGGATCCGACCCGTTAGAAAAAACAGGACCACTGTGCAATTCCAGGAATAGTACAGGGGCGTTGTTGCACGAACGTGTGACACAAATTGGGCAAATCTTTTTCCCCTTTCTGGCGTCGCCAACTCCACTTGTCGGATCTTGCCCGTATGGTATGGAGCTCGCCGGAGCCGCGTCCCCTCGGTCGCCGGAATCCCACGTGGCGCCGCCCCGCCCGCCGCCGCAGCCGCCGGAGAAGGTGAGCTCGCGCGACTTCGCACCCTTCTCTCCTGATTCCTCGTCAAAACCTACTCTGTTTCCCCCTTTCAGTTCATCGTCTTCTGTACCCTTCCTTTCGACGATTTGGTTTGAGGAAAAAAAGTCACGGTTTTTATATTCCAAGCATATTTGCAAAGTTTTCTTCTCCAATACTTGCAACCGCTCCAATTGATGAAGTTGTGAGGAACTGCATCTCTGTGCCTCTGCCCCTGTAGAGTCAGAAAGTTTGCCGATAGTCCTAGTAGTACTGCAAGATATGGTCTGATTGCCCCTCTGCCTGCTGATTATTTTTGCTGATTCTATGGAGATCAGTCTAGGCTAGCTAAGCATCATGGAAAACTACTTTTGGATTAAGCTGGCTGGTGCAATTGCAAGAGGCTGATTTTCGGGTTGTGTTTTGCGACAACGAAAAGCTATGCTTCAACTTATGCAGACAGAAGATCGTATTTTTGTAATGGATAGCCCCATGAGTGAACTTTTATTCCCCTCTCAAGTACTCGTTACGTGATTTCTTGATGTGGCTACCCATCCGGTTCTGTAGAACGCGAGTATTTCTAAACAGCTTGGATTAGGCAGGACTCGATTCTATCTAGATGGAAATCCCGCATCGAGTTTACTCTTGTGATGCAAAACTGCTCTTATGCTGTCAGTTTGTATTTTTGCAGTTTCTTGTTTTTGTTGGTGGTGAGTGGTGACCAGTCTTGGTCTCCTGGATAGGCAGATGCTTCTACTTCTCCAAGTCAGAAATTTTGATTCCATAGAGCTAAAGCTGCTGTCATATCTTGGTTTGGATCCACAAGCATTTATGGGGCATCGGATACAGTTGGCCCAGAGTGCTGAATTGATTGAACTTAAATTCCCCAAAATACTGAAACAAAATAGGTCTAAAACTTGCACCCGAAATGCAGTTACTAGAGTTAGCGATGGCAAACTGAGTCTGAGGAATAACGACCATAAGATTATACCAAACATTCCTGGTTTCCACTACACTGTATCCAAGCAAAAGTTCTGTCAATGATACTGTACAATAGAGATTGGTTAATTGCAATGAGAGTAGAGTAATACCATCATCGCCCTTATCTTTATGGAATATGATACACCACTTAAGTATATCTGATTCACCTTCAAAGCAAACTAATATGTTCTCTGAGAAAGTGAGAACATTTGAAGTTCCAAAATGTAGGTCGTTTTGACTTTTCTAGATACATAAACTTTGTTATGCATCTAGACATAACCTTATACTTAGGTGCATAGCAAAATCTATGTATCTAAAAAAGCCAACACGCCCTACATTTTTGAACGGAGGGAATAAGATGTTAAGGCAAGCAAACTAATCTGTGCTCTGAGAATACTTGAACTTTAGCCTATTAAGCTGCTCCTCTTTTACAGAATAAGATGTTAAGGTTTGCTTAGCTGACAATTTTTAGCACGTCAAAGATAATCACTGACTTTAGCGAAGAGGGTACCATAATTGTGTGCTTTCTAGGGCTCTAGGCAAACACTCAGTATGGCTTTAGATATAAACTATATGACTATATGAGCATTGTGCTTCTAGTCCTTGGATTCCTAGAGTTTAGTGATTGACCTTTTTTTCCTTACAGAACATTATTTATGCATATTATAAAACACATTTCAATACATCTTATTTTACTTAACCTTCATGTATTTGTCAGGATGCATGCGAAGATACAGGGGACATGAGTATGGCTGTGGAAAAGCCATGCACACGTCAGGAGGTAGACCTTGGTCAGACAAATAGATCTAGCCTTAACAGTTCCAGTGAGTGTGAGAATCAGGCAGCCAGCAATGACGAAATGACTGGATCAGAGTCCAATTTGGAGACAGCCAAGACCGAGGGCGATGTATCGAATGGAGAGAAGGTCCTGAAGAAACCAGATAAAATCCTGCCATGTCCCCGTTGCAACAGCATGGATACAAAGTTCTGTTACTACAACAACTACAACATTAAGCAACCAAGGCATTTTTGCAAGAGCTGTCAGAGGTACTGGACTGCAGGTGGAAGCATGAGAAATATTCCTGTTGGTGCTGGTAGGCGCAAGAGCAAGAGCTCCAGTGCTAATTGCCGCAGCATATTGATTCCAGGCAGTAGTGTAGCCACTCCTGCGGGAGAGGCTGCCCTCTTTCCATTGTCTATCAATGGAAATCAAGCAGCAGTTAACTTTGGGCCTGATTCCCCTCTCTGCAACTCCATGGCCTCTGTGCTGAAGATTGGAGGGGAGCAGAGTAAGAATGCCAACCCTGCCTCAACAGCTCAGCCCAGAAATGGAGAAACCCAGACGTGCCCAGCTTCTACGACAGCATCAGACGGTCCTCGGAGTGAATCTCATAAAGGAGCAGTGAGTGCACATCAAAATGGAGTTGTTGGGCATGGCAACGGGGTCACTTCCATTCATCCCATACCATTCTTCCCTGGTCCTCCCTTTGTGTACCCATGGAGTCCAGCATGGAATGGCATTCCCGCCTTGGCAGCACCGGTATGCCCAGCCCCAGCAGAAGCAGCAAATTCTTCAGAAAATGGCAACAGTAGTTGTAATGCTCAATGGAATGTGCCACCAATGGTGCCAGTACTGCCACCAGGATTCTGTGGTCCACCCTTTCCAGTTCCGGTAATGCCATCTTCAGTTTGGCCATTCATTACGCCTTGGCCTAACGGAGCATGGAGCACGCCATGGCTCGGACCTAGCTCTAGCGTGCCAGCATCATCTCCCACAAGCAGCAGCACATGTTCAGATAGCAGCTCTCCTGTCCTTGGGAAACACTCGAGGGACTCCAGACCTCAAGGTGATGAGAAGGCAGAAAGATGCCTGTGGATTCCGAAGACACTTCGGATCGACGACCCTGATGAAGCTGCAAAGAGTTCAATCTGGACCACACTTGGGATTGAACCCGGTGAGCGAGGCATGTTCAGACCATTCCAGTCCAAACCTGAAGGCCGGGAGCAGATCTCCAGCTCCGCTAAAGTCCTGCAGGCAAATCCAGCGGCTCTATCGCGCTCGCAATCTTTTCAGGAGAAAACGTGATATGATCAAACCTGTGTGATATTATTGAAAGACGCTATATTAAGAAAAATTATATATTCTGTACAATGATTGGCGGCGTAGGTGCTGCTAATGTCCAAGGCAGCACACACCCGTACTGTTGGAAGAGTATTTGTTCTCAACATATATCCCAGTGATTTGCTCGTAGAGCATGCACCAACATATTGGGGTCATGGTAAGGTTTGGAGCATGTGTTTGGTTGTACAAGAATAATTGTTAATAGCTTCCCCTGAATCATTAATTGTATTACGCTGATCCTTCAGCAGTGCAGTATATGGCCACGGTATATTATTATTCCCTGTTTAGGGGACAGTGTTGAGAAGAAAACTATCCCTGACACGAGGCTTAACTCTGAAGAAAGATGGTTAGCAGTTCCGTACTGTAGACTGTACTTGATGTGTAATTGTGTATTGTTGTTCCTTTTTGCTTTTTTTGGGCTTGTGACCTTGTGTGTACTTAAGACTGGGATTTCTCAACCTCACATGTAATGAGTGATGAGCACTGACTGAATTCGTAGTACTGAATAAGCTTCAGAAGATGCTGCCCGGCCTGTCCCGGGTCGTCTAGAACTACTAACGCTTCCGTTGCCTTTTCAGACTTGTGTGGCGGTTAGTTGGGATGCCCCTGTATTTTTACTCCATTGTGCTGGTTCCCTTTATGTATATCAACATCCGCGCTCAAGTCTCAAGTCGTAAAGCTAGCTTTGTGATTCCGTAGCGTCATTGGAGAGCTGGCAAGTGACTGGGTGCATCGAACGCCGTGCCCCCTGTATGCGTGCTCCATCATGCTCCACCACCTTTCGTCGTGCTAGGGTTTGCATTACGTTGCATAACCTGCTACGCCACTGGTGACCGAGATGGATGGTTTGGCTTTGAGCTTATTTGTAGAGCACCTCGGCGCTTAGAGAAATGATTGCTTCTTCTGCAATTCAGGTTCGGATACTGAACTCCGGCAAAGACAGTGCTTGTCTCTAACCGAAAAGGCTGGTTGTCCACTAAAGCACACTCTCCCTGAAGCGGTAGTCAAGTAGCTTGTTTGATCCCAGAGCGTGGCATCGTCAGCACTCGGTTTTTAAAATCGACAAGTACAGTTGTTTAGGCAGGGGTCACTGGGATCTGCAGCCAGTTTTTGATGTGGTCCTCAAGTGTTAGGCAGAAAGCAAAATTAACCAAGGGAAGCATGCAGAAATAGAGACGATGCCTGTACCTTGTCCACGATCACCAACAAGTTGTCGTAATGCCAGGAAAACAAAATCATTCCATTTATCACATGTGCTAATTAATCCCAGCCGGAAAGGGAAGGGAAGAGACTGAAGGGCTACTGGTGTAGGTAGCTAGCGACTCTGCTGGTTGGTGATTGGTGAAGCTGCCGGCCGGGCGGGGTCGGCAGGCAGATCCAACAGGCAGGCATCAGGCTCGGAATGCGGGCGGGTGACAATGCAGGGGTGTTGGAATGGACACGCGGTGCGCTCCTTTTGGTGGGCAGGGGCGGTGAGCAGTGACCTCGCCACTTGCGCTCGACACGTCCGCGCCGCCGACCGCCGTGAGCCCCAGCTGGCCGATCTCACCGGCGACATGCATCCATGTTCATGATGAGAGCCATTTTTCGATTGAGAGCCAGTAACGTACTGGTAAGTAGTAGTAGTACAATTAACAGTCCAAAGAATAAGGACTCTGATGGGCGATGGCCACCGATGGACTCTGATGCACGCACATCATCAGAAACTGTTGGCAAATAATGGTTCCTTCCAATGATATATGACTCAAATATATGATTGATTACACATAGATGGATGGAAATGTGATGTGGATGCACATATATGTAGTACTATATCTCTCTAGTATATCGATCATGTCGTCCCTGCTTGCTGTTTATATACTGCCCGTATCCATGCATGCACGCATGCCTGCCTGCCTGCCTGCCTGAATAATTCCATCACACACGTCTCGGTATACCCTCCATGTCAGAGCTAGATGACCAGCAGCTAGGTAGCTGCAGCCTGACGACGCGTGCACATATCCTACCTACTAGGTGTACGTAGCTAGCTTGCAAGCTCCTGATGATCGTCTGGCACTTTGCAGTACGCAGCATGATGCATCTATCTCCGAGAATAGCATCCAAGAATGCGCCGTGCTGGCTAGCCCCTCGTCACCTGTCGAGATTAATTAATTACGAAACAAAACAACAAATCAGTGATGAAATGCTTCGCATCAAATGTGTGGTTGATCGATTGCAACAGTTAGTTAATGTGTCCTGGATAAGAAATGATCGAACAAGATCGATCAACAAGATGTATGCTGCTGCAAATTGCATGCCATGGAGTAGCAGTACTGACCAGGAAGTAGCTCTCGCCCATCTGCAGGCTCTGCATGAGGACGCCGTACTCGTTGACGGGGAGGAGGCCGCCGGTGGAGTGGACTAGCATCACGTCCTGCCCGAACATCGACCGCAGGTCGATCGGGCCCCGGGGAACCTCCGTCGCCACGCCATTGATGAACACCGTCATGCTCCCTGCATGCATGTATATGTGCAGTTGCGAAATCATCAAGTTCCATCTTAGCTAGCTTGGATCGGATGATGAACAACCACTTAATAACTATATCCTATATATGTTCAGCACATGCGTAAGAGACACATGTTATTTTTTTTAAGATCCGATACACATGTTATTTGTTGGCATGCTAAGCTAGCTACTAATACTGTTAGTATATTGCATGCACGCATGCGTAAAGCTTCTAAGCAGCATTATTGTATACTCCTACTGCATAACAGTACAAGCAGTCTTGTCTGAATTAGCTAGCAGGTGGGAGTATGATATTATGAGAGCTTCCATCCGGTCAAAGACTACATCATCCCTCCCCTTCCTCTCCAATTAACTTCCTGTGCTGTCAACTGTGATTGATACTGTCAGCAATCCTTCCCATTGGCACCCAAGAGAACAAGTACTAAACGAGACTACTACACCAAAACAAGATTGCTATATATGCGACATGATCTCATGTCTTGCATGCAAGCAGATCCGGATCGGAAGTGCTATATATGGCAGTAATAAAGAGATAATTATAAGAGAATTATCATAAGGTTTATCCGATCCTGAACTCCTGCAATTGTAGAACCCAAGCCCATGATGACTGCGGAAAACCAAGCTCAATCCATGGAAATTGAGCGACAAAACATGCATGCATGGATCGACCGGCGGCGCTCACCTGGCTGGCACGAGTAGTAAAGCTGCTGGTGCTGCTGCTGTTGCGACACGGCCGCCGCCGCAGACGAGCCGGAGCCACCGCCGTCCGCATAGCCCATCTGCCGCGATATGGCGAACAGGTCGTCGCCGCCCCCGCAGTCCAGGTCCCCCATCATCCCCGCGGACGACGGCGGCCACGACGCGGACGCGGACGAGCCGTAGGCCGCGCCGTGCGCGAACATCCCCATCGTCGACGAGGCCGCCGAGCCGGCGTGGCCCGGAGCGAGGCCGGCGCCGCCGCTCGTGGGCGGCGATCCCGACGAGGACGAGGATCCCGTGGCTGCCGCCGCGGCCGCGGCCGCCTGCGCCTGCGCCTGCAGCTGGCGCTGGCGCCGGCGTGAGCGGGAGCGGCGGTTCTGGAACCAGTAGAAGACGTTGGCGTCGCCGACGGCGCCGAAGCGCTCGAGCAGCTTGCGGATGCGGACGGTCTCGTCCTTGGGCGGGTTCACCATCCCGCTGTTAAAGATGGACTCGAGGATGAGTATCTGCTCCGGCTTGGGCGTCCACCGCGACCGCACCGGCTCCGCCGCCGCGTGCCGCTCGGGGCTCAGGCCGCCTTCCATGGCACCGACTGCTGCAGGTTCGTTGGAACCAGGATGATGATGTGATGTTTGTTTCGTCTGGCTGTGTGCTGCTGCTTTGGTCTCTCTGCCCAGTGACCTGCACTACACTATATATGACGCAAGCAGGGAGAGAAGAGGCCGGAGACAGTGCTGCGTGCTACTTCCACACTAATGCGTTGCTGCGAGTGGGAAGCTCCTACTTATATAGGACATCCAAAGGGCTGCCTTCTTACAGGTG
The DNA here is from genome assembly GCF_000263155.2 of Setaria italica. Lineage (NCBI taxonomy): Eukaryota > Viridiplantae > Streptophyta > Magnoliopsida > Poales > Poaceae > Setaria > Setaria italica. The sequence goes on along the minus strand of NC_028451.1, from coordinate 48,667,932 downwards.
CAATGGAATGTCCCTTTTCAGAGGAATTTTTCTTTTCTGGCCAAGCTAAGGATTGTAGCTTGCATATGTGGTTGTTTTTTCTGTTCCTTTTTTGAGTGAAAGAACAGTAGCATATGTCTCTTGATGTACTTGATATGGAGTGGTGGTTGTTTGCACCAACTTCCTAGTGGCGGATCTAGGATTCAAGGGAGGGGGGTTATTTTTCTCTTATTCCTCCTTCATCCTCTCTTTCTCTTCTTCCTCCTCCTCATCCATGGCTATTTTTTTTTGTGTGGGTGGGTGGGGGTGGGGGGGGAGGGGGGGTTCTCCATGAGCTGCGGGCTCTAGCCTCCACGCTAGGCTGAATCCGTCCCTGCTTAATCCGGTATATGGATTGTATGTGTTTGCCAAATGAAAACTTGACATTGTGTATCATCACACTTGCACTAACTTGAAGTAGAACTTCTAGTAGTTCAATGTATAATTTATGACGCTCATTCTTGTTGCAATGGATTAGTGTTTGATTTGCAAACAACGGTTCCATAGACAATTTATTTATTTATTCTATTTTTCCAGTACTTACAACTAATTACACATATCTCTCTCCACAAGTGTTTTCATATGCAATAAACCCTAAACGACGGCCAATCTTTGTATAATTAATTATTAGGGGACAAAAGCTAGGATAGGCAGCCTTTTGCTGAGGCCTCTAAGCTCTTCAGCCAGGCCGTCCTCCAACTCTAGCGAGAACTATCGTGCTGAAATTCGAATTGAACCGGTTGAGTCCATTTGTCAGAATGATCCAATATTAGAGATAGTACCGGAGAGGAGACTCATCCGAATGCGGAAACTCATCCGAACTGGATGGAGCAGCTAGCCACCCTGAGTCATCTTCATATCCCTTTATCCTCCTACATTTTGATATCCTACGTAGTATCCATTTCATCCCTTGATCGATCCTCCTCCAATTCTCACCTTACCTATTCTCCGATATGAATCTCAATGCTTGCAAATGAATAAATCTTGCGGGCACTTTGTCGAGGTGAAATCAGATTGTTAGTTCTCCACCTGATGCTGCGGTGAGTGTTCTCTAGCTAATAAAAAGGAACTGACCTGAATTAATGCACATGAAAGATTAGGTTTGGCACCGATGGACAACACAATGTGTTGCGTTCCCACGAGTTAACACGAGACTACGCGGGAGGTTTATGTGTCGCCCGTGTAAAGAAATACTACATGGGAGGTTGTTTTGGCTTTTTTAGGTGCATAATTTTTTTATACAGTTAGATACGATGTAGATCTAGAACTAAAAAATCAAAATGACCTGCAACTTGGAACGGGGAGGAGGGCGTGGCCACGCATGCAAGTCGTCTGCCGTAGCAGAAGCAGGTCAAGATGAGCCCTTTGTTTTTAGAAACAGGGGGGCAGCAAGATAAGGCTTTTCTATCTATGCGTACGGATCGGAGCAGAGGATGGTATTTGTCATTGTGTTTGTCCTGGCCACCGATAGATCATTCCTTTGCTTAGAGTGGAGGTGTTCCGAGGAAGCAGTACGCCATGCATGGACGTATGCACAGTCGCACAGTGCATGTAGAATAGTAAGAAGAAGCGTAGGCAGCAGGGGCAGGGCGAGAGAGATGGTGGATAGAGAGGCAGGGTCCAAAGCACATGTGGGCGTGCTGGGAGAAGGAAAGGAGCCGGGGAACACATGTGCCCCACGGTTTGGCTTGCATTGACCTTTGGCCAAGCCCAAAGCCGAGAGCTTTTTCTTTCCTTTTCGGCATCCATCTTCTCTAATACTTGAATGAATCATAGAGCTAATCGTCGCCGCTTCCTTGGGTAAGTTGGGTTGGGTCGGCGCGCACCGGGATCGAGCGAAGCAGAGGCAGAGCACGTCGCGACGCGCGGAAGGAGGGAGGGGGCCGGCAAGAGCAGCGACCCCCCTGGGTCTGGGTGGCGGCGGCGGTGGCATCGGAACGTGGCTGGCCTGCCCGCGCGTCAGTGTGTCATGTGTAGTCAACCGACAGTCTACCTTCCTTCGTCTGCTCATCTGCGACGATAGACGGTGGTGGCCTGGTGGGTAAGGAGAAAGACAAGGAAATCCTGCGCATGCTCTCGCTCACGACGTACGTCACCCAAGCATTCATGTGACCCAAACACCAGAGTCCTTCCTTTCCTTGGGCGTTAGTCCTTCCTTACCGTGTGTGCATCATCTCGACATGGCATGCTCTGCTGGTGCTGGGAGGAGGAAGAAAGAATCTAGCATCCATGGAGCTAGCTGTGCTGAAAGATTCTCTCCTCTGTTGACCAGTCCAACTTACCGACGTGCGAGCGTGGTGTGGAATCTCCGAGCAAGCGAAGTACTCGTAGCAGCGGCCAACTCCTCGCAAGTCGCAGGAGAGAGAGAGACCCGATCCCCCGGCCATAGGAGGGTCGGAAGTAGGAAGAGAATAAAGAAATTGCGTGATTGGTCGAATCGTTCGGTTCCGCCCAGCCGCTTCCGGCTTTCCGATGCGCCACCTGCCCTGCTTCCTCCTCCCCTCTTGACGGAATCTTCTCCTTCTCCTTCCTAGTTGCATGGCATTCCTATGTCTGTGATGATTGACCCCCCCCCCCCCCCCCCCAAAAAAAAAAAAAAGAAGCTGCTGCCGATCGATGGATTGGGCGCCGAATGCACTTGCCTAGCTACGTGGTGGAGCTGCCGACCGATGCTTTCACGCACCAGACCAGCAGAGATCATTCGTACTAGATGCAATGCAAATGCTCTTGATCATTGCGCACATGCATATAACTCTGGCCTGGAACAACTAACAACGTGTCCTCGCCAAGCCAGCTTTGGAATACTATGATTGCAGAGCCCATTCCTGAAATGCAGCACCTGCCGGTAACGTGTCATCGGGTGCACGGATATGATAGACGGGCAGTCTAAAGTAGCAGCCGCCGGCCACGGCGGCATCCATCACAATCACATCGGTCGGTTCAGACTCAGACGACGGATTTCGGCGCTGTTCGAGTGCTGAGTGGGGCGACCGACCCAGACACGGACAGCGGCCGGAAAGGAAAAGGGAACTCCCTTCCTCTCCGGCTCTCCCTGCGTCTCGTCTCCAGCAGCCACCGCAACTTGCAACACTACACTAGACTAGCTACGCTTTGCTCCATCTCAAAAAAAAATGTAATCTCAGCCAAACCAAATCAATCATGCACACCTGCCTAACGCCTCACCTTTTTGCTGCTACCAGTAGTAGGATGGAGCACATTTTACTCCACAGTTCGGGGATATATAAAGTACGTGGTAATAATCAATACGCCATGGCCCTGGAAACAAGGGCACCCAGGTAGATCAACATCATGATCATATGCCTGCATTCTCTATAGTTTCTTGATCGACATACAGGGATTTTTACACGTCAGGGTTCGTCCTTTTGTTCTGAAAAAGCCCGCCACAATCAACTGCTAGGCCTTGTTCATATCCATTGTATCATCTCAGTATACAATTTGAGCTATACAATGCAACAACATAACAATTAACAATATGCAAAAAAGAAATTTATAACCAAAGGTTGGATGGAACGTCTAACTACAGGCAACTCCAACAGGATGGCCATCTGCCTCTCCAAACTAAAATTTGGCAAGTCTGAACCATCCGGCTTGCCGATTGTTCCCTCGTACTTGGCAAACGAATTGAGCTTGCTAAATGTGGGAAATAGAGAAGTTGTTGTAGTGCGACATGGAGAGGCTGATGGAGTAGATGGAGAGTAAAAATTTTTAGAGAGAAAAATGGATGTTGGAATTTGGAGTGTGGAAAATAAATAGTCTGTTGGAACATGCAACTCAATATGTTGAGAAATCTTTTTGGCAAGTTAGAGAGTCAAATGAAGAGCTAAAAATAGCCATACTATTGGAGTTGCTCTAAAATTCAACTTATTGATGTATTACCGTAACAAATTTACGAATAACCACTCCAATATGTATATGATACATTGTCCCAATCATTGGTTGCCTGTAACAGTGTTATTAAACAAAAACTAGTAGGGAAGCTAGCATGAGCTTTAACTATTGTTCCAACTACTCGACCTCGTGAGCCATCTTTGTTTTGAGTCCCTATCATCAGTTAAAATAAATTATAGTGCTTACCGACATATAATATCGCTGTAATAACATGTTGCAACTTTGCAAAGCATATACCACTCTAAAGACTGGGTAGTTTAGCTACCGAATTTTTTTACACTTGTAAAGAGCTAGGGACGCGCCAGTAGTGGACTTGCCACCAACTTATTATGTGCATGGCCAAGATGAAAACAAGGAGGAGCTAGCATGTATTGGCTTCATGTTGTAGCTACTAACCTAATGCTTTAGGCTGTCACACTGCTGATGAACCTTTGTATTAGGGGTGCATAATGATGTTAATCAGAACAGTCTATCGGTGCGTAGCTAGCTAATGCCTTTTTAGCAAACAAGTAGGTAGGTTTTATGTTAAAATTTCAGCGTTCTTAAATATAATTAAGCTGCGTATATAGTAGAGATGTTAGAAAACGACCCCAAGAAGAAGAGCATCCGTGGGCCGTGGCTCGTGTATCATGACAAAGCCAATAATAAGCCAGGAGACAAGTAGAAACTATTTAAATATAATTGCACGCATGATGTTGCGGAATTGCCCAACTGATCAATAATTCATCGGAGCACTAGCAAATATTTCAGAAGCTAGCTAGCACGCAGCTCTGCCGGAAGCCTAAAGCCACAGTTTAAAATCTGCTACATACTTAAGTAGTTGAACACGGCGGCAAACAGGATCCAACAAGGAAAGAAAAAAGAGAAAATCAGGAGACAGAAAGTGGTAGAAAACAGAGAGGATGAGAATCTAGTATAAGTGCGTGTTCATGCATGCATTCTTCCTTTACAGCTACGATCGAGCAACATTATGTTCTTCGGAAAGATTCCCCTTGGGGAATACCGAGATTGTACCACCCTCGAATCGCATGTCATTAAAAGATTTTGCAGAGCATTCAACAGTTCGTTGTTGTTGTTCTTGTCCGTATGAATCGAGCAACATTAATCAGTGATGACCAGTGGTACAAGATTAGCATTACTTTCCTTGGGGTCAAAATAATTAACAAATAAAGATTGATGAGCAATGGTGATTGGGATGGATGGATCGTCGGTCATGATCTTGTCTCATCCTAGCAGGGGCAGTGGCATTGTTGCAGGGTCCAAGTGAAGGCAACAAGACACGGCACGAGGCGGTGTCGCGTCCAGACACCACGCACGCACACCAGAAGATCGATGGAGGACCAAGGAACAGCCGGCGAAGCAAGTGCGCCGCGGCCTACTACTACTACTCACTAGAAAGCCAGAAAGGATCATCGGCTAACCCGTTGGAACCACCTAACCCGACCCGTCTTAACCCGTGAAAGTAATGTTGTGTGGGTTAAACAGTTTCCGGGTTAGGCCCGTAACATCCAAAACGGGTTGGAACCCCATTCCTAGGTTAGGATCTGCTGGCGGCGGCGGTTTTGGTCTATTTGAACTAAGACCTTGTTACAGTTAGGGCCAATTTTTAATAAGTATCTAATTGTCTATTTTATATTGCTGGTGTAACTGATAAAATGTTGATTTTACAGATGGCTTATATAATACCATCGCCTGGTTCCACTATAAATGTCTCTTTACCAATGCTTGCTCAACGCTGTTGTTCTATTGTGTTTATTTGAATTGCTTCATTTTGCATATCATTGTTGTCATTAAAACTTAGTTGGCCAATTCCTTTTGAAATCTTTTCCCGCTTTGCAGTGGTCTTGCTAAATGCTAACAGCTTAGTTAGAGCTCTGTTATTCATATAGTAGCTTTACAAGATCAAAACTGCAAGTGGCCCTTGTTTCCAAAAGAAACAACCAGTAGCTGAGCCGATCACCAGGTTCCCTGACTGTCAGATTGATAAGAGTCATCTTGCTCAAAAGATTGACAGTGTCACGGATCCATTCTTTCCCTTGCTCTGTTTCCAAAAAAACAGGGGGCATGGCTTGATTCGAATTTTGAATTGACGAGTGACTGTCTTCTCTTTTTTTATTGTCTTGTAGGCTGATTAAAGATGCATTCTTGTTCCTGTCACTTACCAAGCAAGTGAAGTGAATACGTTAGAATGGAAGTCTCTCAAGCAACAATGGAAGCCTCTCATTTAGCATTATGATGGGTAATTAGTGATATAAACTGAGTGGTTGTTTATTGTAATAATTTTATTTTGTAGCTAGATGCGCACTGCAGATTTGGACAAGATCTTAATGGCGAATGGCCTGGGTATTACATTAGTAAAGGCATTACCTTGAGTAAACACGGTCTATTCTCTGAAAAAGGGAAGAAATATTAACTGATGAAGCTAGCAGTCAGGAAATCTCTGGTCAAAGGGTAAGGCAGCAGCAGCCTGCGAATTGATTTCCAAATCAACTAAACCGTTAAACCAGTCAGTCCAACCCGCTTAACCACCACTAATATATACATACATATCAAACCAACCCTGACAAACCGTCCACTGACGGGTTGGGCTCAAAAACCACCGCTGTGAGTGAACAGGCCTACTCGCCGGGGTACCCACCGGCTGCGCCCCAAAAGCGAGACCGGCAGCGCCGTGCCATGTCTAGGCTGGGAGAATTTATTAGCGAGAGAGCCGGAGGCCGGAGGCCGGAGGAGAGGAAAGGGACATGACAGCGTGGCTGTTCCCTGAAAGCGGAGTAGAGTGTGCAACCCGACAAATCGGAGTATTCTACTGCTCTGCTACGAGTAGTATAGTACTCCGTATGTCTTGTGCTCTCCTGTTGTCGTTCCTAACTTTTGCTGGTCAGGTCAGCCAACGCTGCCTGGCCTAATGTGTCCACCACTCTGCCTGCCTGACGACGTGGGGATGGATGGTAAACACAGACAGAGACAGAGCGCGTCTCATCGCATCGCATTACCTGGACCTGGAGGTGGAGCGCGTCTCGTCGCATCGCATTACCTTACCTGCACGCACAGCACGATCGAGCACGACATATGTCCAAGTTCAGAACACCGTCGTCGATGCTTCTTCTTCTCCTCTCAGCCTGCCTGCCAGCAGTAACGTTCACCATCGGCTTGCCTGGCTGTCACCCGAGTCCATGTGGTCTGTTTAGCAGCTAGCCGTCGGCGCGGGCGGGTGGCTCCGGGAGCATCTCGGCGATCGCTGTCTACCCCTGGCCTCTAGGCCTCTTCACCTGGCAACAACGACGGCTGGCTGGCTGGCTGGCACCACGTACTAGGCTCAGGCGCTCAGCTCAGTCTCAGGACGATCGACAAGGACGTCGCGCGAGCAGAGCCTGCAGGGAAAGCGAGGCCACCGTACTGGATGCCGGCGAGCAGAGCAACATTGAACAGAGGTTTGGCCTGTGCCGGCCCGGTGTGGTAGCGGGCAAGGATAAGACGGCGGCCCGTCTGCTACCGCCGGCCGCCAGCACCAGCACGATGGGGTTCACTTGGACGACGCGACATGGCGCGGGGTCCGCCACACCGCTCCAGGTAGCGCTAGCCATTCCGCTAGGCTCTTGGCGTGTCCCCGCGACGACCAACACGCCGAGGTCCACACCTCCTCCATGCATTTCTCTTTCCTTTTTCTGCTACCGCTAGCAGGTCTGAGTTGCGTTTGCACTGCACGGGAGTGATGAGTCGGTCAATCAATGCCGCGCAATCATGCGTGTCAGAGGCCGGCCTCTAGCTTTTAGTATTGTTTTTGGTTTTGGCCGTGCTCTTCCACTAGCCGAACCATCCCCTGTCGGGGGCAATATCGGCGAAACAAATTAATGTGGTGTGGATGGAGGGCACGAGTAGATTATTAACAAGTAGTAGTAATGCTGTTCATTTTCCTCACGAGGATGACAAGTCTGTGCGTTCGATGGATGATCTTCAGTACAAAGATGGAAAAAATTGGAATAACATCCCACTAAAAAGCAGAGCACAACAAAAGCTGGTGCTTTCGAACTGGAGGGAACTTTTGATTTTTTTTTTTTTTTTTTGGTTGGGTGGAGCGCGCACCACCGAATTTGTTCATTCTCACTGGAATCTTGGACCGCAATTGCGGCTGCCGAAATCCCAAGCCCGCCGCCGCCGCACCGGGCCAGCCCAGCCGTTCGTCCTGTACGCACCCCATCATATCACGCAGTGGACGCCAATCGCCAAGGCCTGTTCTGTCCGCGCGAGTCCAGTCCACCACATCCACCAAAGTGCGGTTTAGGCCTCTTGGGAGTTTCGGATTTGTAACCCAGAAGCACCTTCGTTACGGGCCGAAAATAATTTTATTGGTCGCCTGGGCTACAAAATTCATTCTGTCATCACTTTCGATCGGTTTACCGTTCGCGGCCCATTAGAATGTTTTTTTCTTTCTTTTTTCCTTTCCTTTTAAATTTTTTTTATGATCCATATGTATTTCCTAAAATCGGACTTCTAACAAACTTATACTTGAACATGTAACCATACAATTATGGAAATGATCCACTTTTATGTCCCGTGTGGTGTTTTGTATTGTTCTAGCGGTGAAAATTTGTTATTCCGTGCTATATTTTGCATCGCTCTAGTACTAAAAATTCACTGTTCAGTGAAATGTTCTGAATCGTTCCATTCTTTGCCCTTCCTGCGATGAGGACGTGTGCACACCTGCAATATCAGTTTCAGTCTCACTGCATACAAGATTACGAGCTGCCAAACAATTTATTGTGATTCTCTAAAATAAATTAAGAGGTTGGAATCTGAAAAAAAGTAGTTTCTTCTAATTTTATGAAGTGAGTTTATGCTAAAGAATAAAAAAGAATTATTTCTATCAGAGAATCAGTTTTCATAGAGAATTAGAATTAGATGAAGCTTTACCAAACGAACGCTAAATCCAACTCCTACGTAGGATATCCTATCGTGGGTTCAGATATTCTCATGCCAATTTGTGGGTGTTTCTGATGGTCAGCAGCCGATGTGCCATGAGTTACGACAACCAAAGCATAAAGCCATAAACTGTAACAGAAATCGACACTCGACGTTGCAATCGGATTGCTTTTCAGGTTGTTTGTCTACCAGTTGAGATATTTTATCCACTGCATCTCAAATCTCATTCCATCGCTGTTACTAAAACCACCTTCTGAAGAAATCGCTGCTCTTAGTGAACGTGACAATTTCACATCTTTTTATAATTCTGATCAGCAGACTCAAATGGTATATCAGAACCGATTGATTCCTACTCAGGCTCGTTTGGTGCATCTTACGCCAGCTTAGGCTTTGGTATTGTAGCGCATCGTAGTGCGTGCTGAAGCTGAAACTGGGTAAGCCATTCTTTTGACTCCACCAGCTTCCCCTCTTCTCAGATCATTTTTTACCTCTTATCAGATCATTTTTTACCTCGTTTTGTATTCCAACCTCACGCGACAGTAGAGAATGAAGCTAAAATCGAAACCGGCTAAGCCGTGCCGAAGGCCCTCAGTATCATAAGCACCACATCGGCCTGCACATGGGCAAGATAACAAATGCATTCTCGTGTGCCGTGACCATGACCTAGACCTACCATCACCAATGGCATAGCACGTTGCTTCTTCCGTGGATAAAGAAACTAAAAGACACGAGCCACGAGCCAGAGAGGCAGAGACTACCTTATCCATTAATCCATAGTAATGGCTATGCCCAACTGAAACTGATGGAACAAAACAAAGACTGTTAAGCCTTTCGTCTGAACAGTCATCTTTTCCAAGACAAGGTTATGCAAATGCAATTGAAAGTTCAGATGAAGGAACAGGTAGGCTTGTACAGGTTCAGGTATCAACACTTCACCATGAGCACCAAGGTCAGAATTCAAGTTCTCAAGCCCTGAACCTTGCAGCAAGACAAACCAGGCAGAAAGGGCAGCTCAAGCATTAATATTATCAATCATGCCGGAACGAATTCTCCGTGCACAGAGACATGACTCAGACAGGTTCGTCAAGCAAACGATTTCATGCTTGAGCAATGACTAGATGCTACAACACAGATGCAATAGTCAGCAGGCTTATAAACTAAAAGCCAAAGCCTGCGCATCTGCATCTCAATATGTCACTCAAACATCAGAACAAGAAAGAATAAATCTGTACAGAAAGGGGCAATCTGGATGGAACTAGTGTCTATCTTCCGGATGACAGCAATGAATTCTCTGATCCCTGAGTGAGGAACTGCGTCGCGGACGCAGGCAAAGGGAACCACGGGCCTCCTGGTGCAGCAGCCTCCTTGGCAATGGCTTCTGCAAGTGGGACAAGGCCCGGCTTCTCGTAGGTGAATTGCAGGTCCTTGTTTGCAGCCAAGGCCATGAGCTCCGACTCCTCCAGCCCCCGTGCAGGGCCGAGGCTGCACCTGTCAGGTCCGTGCTTTGCGAGCGCGTCCTTGAACTTCTTGATCTGAAAACGTAATCGCAACGAACATATTAGCAAAAGGAGAATTCATTTTCTGTTTCTCATGACTTGAGAGAGCTAGTTTATGGAGGCTTACAGTTGCATTTGTGCAGCTGAAGCTGCTGACCCGTCCCTCGGCTCCCCTGTAGAACCTGAAGAAAGGGAGGACATGGACATGGAGGCTGTAGCACATGGACTTGTGCGTCTCATAGTTCACTTGCAGGAACATCACATCTGGGTTCTTCTCGGCAAACTGGGCAATCTGCGCAGCACAATTAAGAAAGAAATCTTCATCAGCACACAACAAAATGCAGTATTTTCAATGCAGTTGTTGGAATCAGAGCAAGCAGCGTTCAGCTGTGAGTTGGGCGTACCTTGGCATGCAGGGCGCGGCAGCCGCCGCAGCCAGGGGAGAAGAAGTCGACGACGACGAGCTTGTCGCCGGCGTTGAGCAGGGAGTCGGCGAGGTCTTGCGCGGACTCGATCTCCCGCATGTTGGGCTGCAGCCCCTTCTCCCACCACCGCATGGCCTTAGGAAACGACAGGTTCATCTGTTTAATTCAACAGAAAGCCTGAATTTTAGCATGGATCCAGCACAACGCAGAAGGAATTCATCAGGCAGAAAAGAAAAATCTCAGTCTGAAAAGGGTCAAGATTAGCAAATTCGTGAGCCCCAAATTCTAATACTAGTAGGAGACTGAATCTAGGGAAAAAAAGAACTTTCATTGAATCTCGCAGCTGTAAGAAGAACAGATTTTTTTTAATAAAAAAGTCAAAAAAAAAACATGACGAACACCAAGAATCAAAGTGGAGAGCCCCAAAAGAACAGGAATTTGACTGACGAACGGACCTGTCCAGGCGCGGCCTCGATGCTCCGAGGCAGGGGCCTCATCTTCCTGTCGGTCATGGCCATCCTCCCTGCGGAGAAGGAGCTCTTGGTGCGGTAGCCGCCGATCGGCACGGACTCCGCTAGCGCCGCCGCGGCGCCACTGACCCGGCCGGCCACGCCCACGTCCCCGCCGCACGGCGACGGCACGACGCCGTTGCACAAAGCCTCAGCCATGTCCAAATCCTTGGTCGTACCGGATCGAACCCTTCCGCAGCGAGCGAGCTTGGTAGAGAGATGGAGCACGCGGAGATGTGGATGCGAGGGAAGAGAAGAAATGGCGAAAGGCAATGGCGGATGGGGAGATGCGGCGAGGAAACGCAGCGCCCTTTTAGAGGAGAGACGGGAAAGAGAGGCGCACGCTTTTTACCCCTTTCACCCTCCTCGCCGCGACGGCTTTCGCGTGCGGTAATTCTACTCTCGCGCGCGGGCCGTTGGATTCGCGGCGCGGACGGACGGATCACGGACGGGAGGCAGCCGTGTCCCAGCGGTTAATCCAGATCGCTTTTACCGCCGTAAAAGGGCGGCCGAGTGGATATAGTAGTATTTTGGATAAGATAAAATTAAAGGCTGGGCCTCACCCTCACGAGCGGTGGGTACACGCCACGTCTTTGTAGTGCCGCCCGGGTACGGGGGCTCGGGGACGCGTGCCAAATGCGGATCTGTTCGAGGCGCGGGCCCACTACAGCGAAAAGTGAGTGGAACGGATGACCCACCGGCTTTCTTTTGTTTTATAATTGAAGATGGCAAATAAACATGCAGTGATTGATTCTGTAAAATCATATCGCGTGGTAAAAACCTTGGAGTACTTTTAAAACTTTGTTTCCCTCTCTGTTTTATTTTTTTATTTTTATTTTTTTTTTTGGGGGGGGGGGGGGGTTGGGGGGGAGGGGGCAAAGTGGAGTAGTGTAGTTTGCTCGTTCAAAGAGTATATACAGTGATTGATTGATTCAAAGCGAAGACATTTGTTCATACCAGTTGATTCTTCTGGTCAGAAAATACTTTTGCGACAAGTGTTGACGATGTGCAGTGGTGTCGGTGCAGTGATTTCGTGTATCTGACCACTGACTGCCTTAGGTAACCTACAGCGATTTTTCTTGCGAGAAACCATGCTAAAAGGCCTATGAATTCACGTGCGATCTGTGTGTTATTTAGGGGGTGTAGGTTTTACGTTTACTTTGTTTAGCATCTGGTAAAAAAAAAAAGGCATGGTCCAGCTGCTGGTTTACTATTCGAGAGCGATATGCACGGGGCTAATACTACTAGCTGCAGGTAGTTTGCTGGTGGTGGTTAAGTTCTCTGGCAGAAAGGATTGGGTCCTGTTTTTCCTTTACGGATTTAAATCCCCTTTAGTCCCCGACTAAAAGGTATTAAATGAGTTCAACAAATATCAAACTGCACATTATCATTGCTGGTCTTACCCTTTTTCCTTCTCCCACTCCTCCATGGCTGAGCCCACTCCATGGGCGCACTCCTACTCCTACTCCTCCTCACCAGGAACCTCACAGGCGCTGGCAACACTGGCCTCCGCGCCACGTGGTCCTCCTCTGCCGCCGCCGCGTGCTGCACCTAGGACGGCATGTTCGACGACGTCAGTGGCCGCATCGCGTCCCGACACCTCCCCGCACGCGGCCTCGCGGGGCCCTCCCGATGGGCGGGAGTAGCGGCGAGCGGGTGGCCGGGGGCGGGGTGGGTGGGGTGGGGAAGGAAGATACGGGGCATCAATAAAAAGTACACACTATCCAAGATCCCTTTTAGTCCTGGTAAGCAACTCCTTGAGACCTAAAGGGTTAAATTTTAGTCACCCTATTTGACAATTTAAAAACTAAACTTTAGTCTCAAAGTTTAGCATGGCAAAACCAAACATCCGCTTAGTTTGCTTCCGCTGCGACGGGTAAGCCTGGATGAGTGGATAGGCTGCCGCTGCGAGCTGCGTCTGTTTCCGCTGTCGCCGATGATGGCGCCGCGGCGGCTGCAGTGTTCACGGGAGGTTGTGAAGAATTTTGTCCCTTGCAAACCACCCGCCCGATGATTCTTCCTTGTGACACGTGAAACCATGGGATGCTTTTCGGCGGCACACAGAAGCAATGAAGAAGCAGGGATGGCTCGGATTTTCGTGCTGCCGGTGCCATGTGATGTGAGCCATACTCTTCTCTTTCTCTAGATGGAGTGAGACAGAGAAGAAGGGAGCAGAGCGGTACGAAATGCCGGTTATTTCTGGTACTAGAATTCTTTATTTTAAATTTCAAATGGATATGGCCCGATGGCACAGCAGAGAGACGAGCCAGCCAACACGCTACATTATTAGCTGCATCGCATCCGTTTCAGGCAGGCGGGAGCACGAGTCACATGCGGGCCATGAGGTGGTGGGCCTGTGGCTAGTTTTGTGTCTCTCTCTCCTCGTCAGCAGCACACGCCGAGCGACACCGACCGGTCTACGCAGGCCACCGTCCTTTCTCGCCTGCGACTGGATTTGGAGCATTGGATCATTGCACAGGGCAGAGATGCAGCGAACCGACGCGCTCGGAGTCGGAGAGGACATTGTAGATAAGGGTCTGACTCGGACGCCAGTCAGCCGCTGCCGCTACCTTCCACGGCCGGGCACGGTCCATGCTGCAGTCTGCCACCGACCGACTCACCGTGCCGTGCGTCAAAAATCTTTAGCTTGTCATAGCACTCCAATTTTTTAGCCGTGTCTGTCACCGGCCGGACATGGCATGCAGTTTTTGGATGCAGGTAGCTTAGCTTTCCCATAGCACTTCTTCCAAAATAAAAAAAATCTTTACCTTGTCATAGCACTTCAATTTTTTAGCCGTTGATTATTTTCAAAAAAACAAGAAGAAAAATGAATTGTGAGACCTTTTACATACCATCTCAATTGTTTGGCTGTTGATTATTGTTGAATTGGCCCCCCTTGATTTGAACCCTAGCTCCGCCGCTGACTGTACGTACGCCATATCTGCACGGTTTGTACTGTTAATCTGCTACGGTACATGAGAAACTCAGAGGTCAGTACCCTTACCCACTAGTTTTTTTTTAACGCCTTACCCAGTAGTTTTTTTAACGAGGTACAGGTACCCAGTAGCTTAGCTGTGTGGTGCATCACAAATTCACAGGGGCCCAGTGTTGGCGGCGGACGACGGCGTCGGCGTCTCATCGCTCCAACTGTTGTTCGGGCAGAACGAGCGTTGAGAGAATTCAGCAATGCTGCTGTTGGGCTGCGCCTGAAATTTGGGCCGGAGCTCTTGTTGCTATTATCACGACGACTAAATGGACCTATCAACCTGCATCTAGTTATTTAGGACTCTACTGTTATGTTTGGGCCTTTGGTGCGTCCGAAAAAAGCCCAGGTTGCGTCCTCTCTCTCTCCTCCTCCGGCCGGTCCGGCTAAAAGGAAAAGGTGGTGGCCCATATACCCGCTGGAGCTGGGCTTCGAATCAAAGCCCATGACGCAAATACGTGGTCGGCTATACGAGGGGACAGATGTCACTATATGAGAGGAGAAGATGGGTGGGATGCTAAACAAGTTGCAAACTTCAAACGATTTTTTCTCTTAAACCGTGCATCCAATTTAAAATCTGTTCGAACCATGGTATTTGTTGGAATTAATACTACAAAATGAGATCCAATATCACCATGTTTTGTTATATTTTTAAAAATTAACATTTTAGATGAAATGTCTCAACACTTTTTTACTTAAAAATGTTGGTGAATGTCAAAAAAATATTAAGAGACATTGTAAATGTAACAAAAGAGTTGGTGCGTGTCAAAATGTTGCAAAAATTTTTAACTTATGTTTTAGATATTCACCATTGTTTTTAATATTATCCAACATTTCATTGACATGGGCTAACTTATTATGGGCTAACTTATTATGAACATATAGTACCGTTTCATAATATTGACCAACAATTTATTTTACCTTAACCAACATTTTTCTTGATAGACCAACATTTCTTTTACATAATTCAACATTTATAATATTTTTTAACATATACCAATATATTCTTAAAATGTTTGGCCAACATTTTTTACACTCTCCGACATTTTCCCAATAATGACCAACATTTTTTGTTGACATGCACACAACATTTATTGATGTTCTCCCAACATTTTTCTCCAAACACCAACATGTTTCTAACTATTTTTAGAGTATCGCCAACATTTTTTTTACAGAGGATGATGACTTACCAGCATTTTTCTTAGGAGTGAACAACATTTTCCAAACATTTTTCTTTAATTTATTTAGACACTCACCAACAATTGTTAACATAAATCAACATTTCTTGACTCGCCAACAATTTTAGAACTAAACCAACTTTTTCCCCAACATTTCTTACTCACCAACAATTTAGATTCACATTTTCTGGGTTGTGCAAATCATACTTCTGAACACCCGGCAACCTACTGAGGGGTATCCCGAGGTAGTAGATTGGTTGGTGGGGAATCGTCGGACCTGAAACTCGAAGGTAAAAGCGAGGACACAAGATACAGATTTATACAGGTTCGGGCCGCCAGAGTAGTATAATACCCTACGTCCTGTTTGGGGTGTTGTATATTGCGCCCTGCGCTTGGATGATGTTTGGTGTTGAGGATTTGGTCCTCTGTTGTAGTTCTATGAGGTCTCGACCTACCAATCCAGGGACCTCTTTCCTCCTTTATATACTTCAGGGGGCGAGATTATTAGTCGGTTATAAGGAGGAGTTCTAGTAGGATTATATGGTATTAGTCCTGGTAGGAATAGGATTACACGAAAATTCTAGTAGGAGTCCGTCTTCTTCCTTCCTTTCGGGTAGTGGGGATCTATCACGATGCAGACACCCTTCCCCTTCTTCTACCTTTTTCTTTTTTTTTGACCTTGCTCCTACCAAATATTATTTCCCATATGAATGATAAATACAAAGTAAATATTAGAATATATTTTTTCCCGGTTATTATTTCATTTATGAACTTGAAACTTCAACTTGCAAGTTCCCACCCATTACTATCCCTTTCAAACCACGTGCCCCGCAAAAAATATTAAACTTCCGGACTATCTATGGTGCTGCAAAAAAAAGTCAAAGGCACTGAGCCCTTGCCTCTTCTTGCGATGCATTCTAATGGAACGGAACAGAATTATATGGCTAGCGCGCTCAGCATACATACACACGTGGGCTTACTGTATATACTTATTGGGCTTTATAGTTCATCTGCTTGAACATCTTCCGGAAGCCATATAGGTTCCCATGTAGGTGAGGAACAGAACACAACAACAGCTGCCCTGCACCGATCATCAAACCATCCTGCAGCTGGTAGAGAGAGCAATCAACTGAGAGTCTGATACTAGTACAGTAACAGCTGCTATATCTCTTCTCAGGACAGAGGTGCAAGAATTTGGACCATCTGCTTACACCTCCTTCCTTCCAATTTCCAAATGGATGGGCAATCACAGAGGTCGGTGCCTTGTCACCTGATGACCTGAATATTAGTGCGCCTGACATTGAAAGCCTAACAGTGGCGTAACTGTGCAAGATTTTTCTCAGCTTTGTGCCACTCGCCACCCTCCGTCCAGCTTTGTGCATTCTAGCTAGCAGACCTAGCTAGCTCAGCATGGGCCTGTGCTCGCTCCTGGCAGCAAATATATTCAGAGATTGCATGCCTATGAGTCTGTGTCCTTATCCAGTCAAGGACAAGCTATCCACCATTCTGAGCTCAGCTGAGCCCAGCAAATAAAGCTCACTTTACGCTTACTTGATCCCCATCGACCCGTCCCCGCGAATACGGCGTCCCACCTGAGCTGCGACGTACGAGATGGGTTCATCTCATTGCCCTTTTGACTCGCATGCATCTCCGGCCGGCATACCCGGATGAGGACGCCTCCCTGATGATCCCTCCGCGTTGCAGCCACTAGCACCACCATCACCGTGGGTCCGCCGGCGCCTCCGTCTGGCTGCCTGTCACCTGCGAGCGAACGCGATGATGGATCGGAATCCGATCCCGAAATGATGGATAACGAACTGGCAAAGCTCAGCTATCCGAAACAAAGCTTTCCCTTGTCACCTCTGCTTGCTGCGATCATCTCATCCGATCACCTGCACATGTACCCACTTTCAACCCCGGCCCTTCTGCTTTAATCTATTTGCGTACACACATCACGTCCTACCTTAGCTAGCTCCCTGTGCATTACCACATTTCCGTGCTCTCATTTCACTCGCAAGTCGCAACAATGTGCGCTTGCGCTCATCACTTCGTCAGCCTTGTGGATAATCGATCTATTGCTTCCTTTGCAAGTCTCACCTTAACCAGCTGCTAGCTGGATATTCCAGGATATACTACTGCAGTCTGCAGGCATATATCCGAACGAATGGGAACTGAAACTGAGGTTCAGTCCAGGAAAGGTTGGTGCCGTCCATTTCTGGAAGGTCTCAGGCGGGGTCAAGGCCTCGCCAAATTAGCATTTCTTGAGTGCCTTGGCTGAACACCTCTCTCAGCTCCTTCCCCTCCGCGGCCAGCAACGGGACAGAATGGATCAATATTCACTCATCAGCAACCGCATCCTAATCATATTGTTTCCCATCATAACACTCTGCATTGTCGAAAGGGATTATCACGCCACATCATAATCGTTTCGCGCATGTTTTCCTCGCTAACGCCGGCTACACACAAAAAAAAAAACTCAAACCCTTGCTTCCCAAACTCTCGAAAGGATTTGCACAGCGATGCATGGACATCGCGATGTGTGTGCCACCTGTTCACCAAGGAGCCAAGAAAGGGGCTACACGAGAGAGCGCCATCACGAGTGCCCGAGTGGCACACTCAACGTCCCACGTGGCACGCCGGCGACAGAGAGTCGACTATACCCCCCAACTTCTTGGATCAATGATGAGCCATCAAAAGATTCCTTGCACCTGCCTTTATTCTCGCTCGACTATATGACTAGCAGCACGTCATATCATTAGCTGCTATCTGCCAACAAAAAAAAAACATCATAGCAAACAACCTACTGTAATCATCTGTGCTGATTAATAATTGACAAGGTCTTATTCGTAGCAACTGTGGCTTGCCTGTGTAGAATCCAAGTTATTACTTGAAGCCTTGGATCTTATCTCAGCCGGGTACGCACATCGATCGGTTGCTTTCACCATCTTTTACTTGCGCGCCATTTTCGATGGGGACATGAGGAACCGAAACTAGCCGTCCTTAGATCCATGGACTTGCAATATTGCTTCCGATCAACCACGGACAAAAGTATCGCTTGACTAGGTTTAATTCCCTTCCCCTAATCAGCCCCTGACAATGACCAATGCACACACCAAACTATAGGAAAGGACAGCAGAGAAGGTATGTAGGTTAATGATGGATGTACCAACCCTGATCAACTTAGCTTGTTGCTAGTGGAAGACCTAAAAAATGGTGGCATTATTATTAGCTACCGTATGTGCATAGTTGAGCTACACATGAGGTGTTTCTACGTACCAGCTAGGGTGAAGGACAAATACTACATCATGGACTTTGGGTGCACTCTAAAATACACTAAAGGCCTTGCTTGTCCGGTCTCTTCCCTAATGTGGTAGGGCACTTTTAGTGTGATGAAAACAACGGGTGGTCCTGGTTTCATGCGAGATAAGGGGAGGCATGCCTCATGGCTTATCAAGTGGAGTACAGTACTTTGGATTCGTAAGGTAATAGGCCATGTGAAGCATGCTCTATTGCATCTAGATGTTCCATTGAAGCCAAGCATGTGGGTTTGGTGATTGGTTCCAAGTCTCTAACTAACTGAAAATATCTTCGATCGATGCTTTGCACTTGTCCCATATCTTGCACTTTTTGCTTAGCATTGATGGCAAAAAGATCACATGAAGCCTTATTCAGGATGAGGAGTACTTTCAAGGACATGTCGCCCCACCAAACATTAGCAAAATCCATTATACATGGATGCTTTTCCAAGTTTAGCATGATAATGGCGATTGAAAATGCGCCATCGTTTGGCAATAACACAAACCGTGCGAAATTTATATTAAGTCCACCGCAAGATTTTCTTTTTTTGGATAAAAATAGTTGAACATGATCTCGGTTGGTAAAAAGTCTTGGCTCCTATTTGACTCATGTCACACCACACCATTGAATTTGAAATCTTCTATCACCCAATGGATGTATAGGAATGACAGGGCTCCACATCCACATACATGTCTATCCGTAGAACAGTACATTCCCTTGTCTTTTCCTGTACAGGGACGTATGCCCCACGTGGCATCTAATCATCTGCTGGCTGGTTATCTATCTGGCTGGGTCTCCTAGCAAGAGTTTCTTTTTTTTTCCTTCTTGGAGACAAAGACCATCGCAGCCAATAGGCGATGACCGTAGGGCCCGCGGGCCCACCGCTCCACGCGCCCCGGCCGCCGGGGTGACGTGGACGCATGAGATGCCGTCGTGGGAGTGGAATAAACTAGTGTAGTCCACTCGCTGGACACGGGTGGCGTGACGCCAGCGCGGAGGTGTCGATGATCCATCGATCCATGGACGACGACGACGATGCGTCGAGGCCTCAACTTGGCCTAACGGTTCTTGCGTCGTCGCAAAGTCTCGTCAGAAACGGAACCGTTGCTGTGACGACTGATCGAATATCGATGATGAGCTGCACAACCGTGTGTGGCTAATCAAGCACAGATTTCGCAAGTTGCTGCAAATGAATTGAATAAGGTTTTTCTCTATGCGTCCTCTTGAATTTAGAATGCCCAGTTTGAGCTGTACCCGATCGAACGTGTTTGAAATGGGTTCCGGACTTTCTTTGTCAGGGGTTGGACGACGACGGACGAGAGCCTTATCTTATCTAGCTAGCTAGCTTAGCTTGTGTTGTGTGTGAACTCAATGACAATTAGTTTGTGTTCCTTGAACTTAATGCGAGAACAAAACAAAGACACAAGCTAATTGTCATTGAGTTAATCAAGTGTGATTAGTCGAGGTGAAGTTTGAGTTTTCTGTGGCCTAAACCTCAACTCGAGTACGTAGGAGTAGAGCTGCCATTGAAGACACGTTCAAGTGGCTGGCTGTATTGTTATCTTGTGAAGCAATGCAAGGATCGGATCGGCCGGAGGAGTACGCCGTACTCCTCAGCATCAGCCATCAGATGATGTACGAGCACCACCAGGTGGTCATTACGCTGCTGATTTGATAGATCCTAGCTACTTCTTCTGGAAGGGCAGGCGCATTACCGTGTTAAGTACGTACATTCAAAGACAGAAAAGAAGAAGAGGAGAATGAAATACGCATCACGTACTCCTACGACTTGGTGGCACTGCTGAAATCCAGGAATCCTCTGCTTCAAGACACCAACTCCTCGCTGTTTTCATCTCACTCTAGCTTGCGCATGACGTTCGTAGCAGCTTAATGGCAACAGTGACACTACACGCGGATGTCAGGATCGATCTGGGTTGAAAAACGGTCACGGAAAATGTCCTCGAAAAAGTTCGTCGCTGCAACATGACATTGGCATTAGCATGCTCTCTTTAGCTCAGTCGTCACCTGTCACGGTTCTTTTCAGAGGTCGGTCGTTTCCTGGTCATATCGATCACTGTTAGTTGTAGCCAAGCACAAGCGCAGAGCCGTCAGTCACGGTGCTAGGTGCTCCTTGTGCATTGCCAAGAGCCATGCGTTGCATGTAGGGCACCGTGTCTTTGTTTTGTTCTCGCATTAATGCAGAGAGACGACACCGATCAGGTATCTATCTCCATGCCAATCATGCCTGAGTTCGGACAAGAGCACCGTGTGGAAGCCTGTTGCAAGCGATCAGACGTTCAGATCACCACTCGTCCGGATACATGCAGCTAGTGGGTTACCGGCCACAAATAATCACACTCTGATGAGATGCGGTGCTCAGTTTTGTTTCCAGTACTTGATCGAGCTTCTTGGTTACGGATCGATCACACACGTACACATTGATTGCCAAATGATAGTATATCCTAGTACAACTAGAAAGGGAAATGTTACTAGGGGTGATGATCTTGTCTAATCGGCAATTACAACTGATGACAACTGATGATAGAGGGATATGGGTACCTCATGGTCCCTACTGATCAGGGTACTGGTCGGATCTAACAAGTGGGTCCGCTTGACCAGGACGTGCGGGCCGAGGACATGAAGTTACTTGGAGCACACGTCAAGGCAGCAAGACAGACTAAATCTGCTCGGATATTGCGGGACGTGTATTGTAGTCCGACTCAGATTACCTTTCATGTAACTACCGAGTAGATTAGATTTAAACCGATTTGTAACTCTTGGCCGTCAGCCTATATAAGGCGGCCAAGGACACCCCCGAGGGTACGAAACATCATATCAATCTCCAGCAATACAATCCACGCACACAGGACGTAGGGTATTACTCCCCGGAGGTCCGAACCTGTCTAAAACCCTCGTGTCCCCTTCGTGTTCTTGCAACCACCTTCAAGTTCTTGGTTTCACAATCGCCCTCACCTACAAATCAACCACTTAGGTAACCCCCTGGTGAACTGCCGGACTACTAAATCCGACAGTTGGTGCGCCAGGTAGGGGTGGTTGCGAGATCCTCTTGGCGACCTTGATAGCATCTCATCCCGGCGTTATTTTTCCCGAGAGCATGAAGGACTTCCTTGCCAACCCGATCCAGCTCCGCTTCGGGAGCATGCTGCTAGACTCCGATTCCACCGCCTTCTCCATCGACTCGGCGTTCGTCGCCAACTCAGTTTCCGTCGGATCTACTCGATGAAGTAAGACCTCCACCCGAGGATCATCACGCCGCTTGCCCAGCAGGTCGGCGATCTCTCTCTCCTTAAGAGGATTCCGCACATCCTTGCTGCAACCCGCCCACCCATGCCTTCCGACCTGATCGCAAGGCTAGATCGCATCAGCGGCACTATTGCTGAGTGCATAGATATGTCGAGGTGGCGCTACGTTCAACACGATCGGTGCAGGGTCCGTCCCGCGTCCCCTTCGGTCTGCGGAACTCAGTCACCAAGTACTCCGCCAAGCTCGGCCAGGCTTTCTAGATCCAATCTGGAGACACGCCCGAACCCACCCAGTTTCTAGACTGTGGTGAATTCCAGGCACCTCGCATCGCCCTTACGCCGAACCCCTATGATGACTACAATGAGAGCAACTCCACCATGCCAGATCGCGAAACCTTCAAAGGTATCTACTGGCGGTCCACCCAATGATGGCTAGACCTCTTCTCAGGAAGCAAGTCGCAATGCCAAGAATCAGGAATGTCCAGTACGACACCAACAGGAGCAAGCCAGTGCCCAGCAACGCCAAGAACCTGCTACTAACATGGGAGGCAAGGCAGCAGGCGACCAGCGCCGACCTCCCCCATCACCAACGCCGACCCATCGCGCACAAACAACGGTGACAACGCCTACCAGGATGGTGCCTGGGGAAGACGCAGGCGCCGTATATGCGCCCGCAATCTACAAGCCGACCTCGAGGAGGCCGGCCGCTACGTTTCCACCATACCACAGGCTAACCTGAGGGCCGCCTTCGTCGACCTGGAAAATCTTTTAGATTCAGAGCCACTCTGGCGAATCGAGGCACGTATCTGCGTTACCAACGCCCAAATTGAAGAATGGGCCCGGAGTCAACACACTACCGGTCCACATCTACCCGACACTCACAAAGCCAATCCTCTTACAACAGATCCAGTCTCCACCAAGACGACCACGATAACTGCACGGGAGGTCGGCTGGAGCCCGTCCGTGAAGAGGAGGTTTAGTCCTCCCGACTTCAAAAAAGGACCCCTGAGGTCCTCACTGCTAAAGCTGATTCCGTTTGACCAACCACCTTACTCTGGGAAGAATTTGATGACACCATGAACGCTCCGTACCCATCCCATAAGGACGCACATCACAACCTCCGGGACTGCATGGTCGTCAAGAAAGAGCTCGGCGCCTCGGTGAAGTGCAATAATTGCGACAACCGCCGATGCGATGACCGTGATGCCCCTTCATCGTCCGAAAGGTCATCCAGCCAGGCACCTATCGACTCCAATAGGCGGACGGCTTAGGCACCCCCAGTCCATAGAACATCAAAAACCTGCGGCGCATCTACTCTTAGGGCTTAAAAGATATGTATTCTATTTTCCATTTTTACCGAATGAATAAAACCTTCAAGGTTACTCGCATACCCGGGGGCTGCCCGACCTATTCGACAGACCACTCGTTCCCAAGCTCAGGGGCTTCTCTCATGCGCTGACCTCTCGGTCTCGCATCTGTTCCTCCCCCTCTCAAGGCAATACGACTAACTCGTGTGGTCGGCCTCCTAGCCCGCAGGACCTAGACAACCTTGCGGTCACCCCTACTCTTAGCAGGACGTTGGTCAGGCAAGGCTAGGCGCTTAGCGGCTACAGGCTTCGGCTACACGTTGTCCTGTCGTATATACCAAGGGAGGGGCGGAGCTTCTTTTTGCTTGCATACGTCAAATTATTTACATCACATGCTTCTCCATACAGATTGATACACCACATAGTTTTATTTTTACAAGTCCAAGTCATTTACAATGCTTTCCGCCACATCATGATACTGCTCAACCAACTCTAGAATCTAGTCCACGTTGAAATTGACCGTGACTCCTGTCGTAGCGCGCTCCAAGGCCAGCTTCGAGAAGTGTGACGCCACCAGAGCGAAGGTGTTCTTGATGCATTCTACTACAGTGTCCTTCAGTAGTGCCTTGAGCCGATCTGGTGCGGCCTTGAGGTGATCCAGTAGCAGCGTTGGCACGGTTGGATCGACATTCGGTTGGACCATGTCCATCACATAGCCGGCCTCCTTCCGTAGCTCCTCCAATAGCCTCTAAGCATTGGTCATTCTGAAGATTACTTACAGCAGCCTCTAAGCAACACCTCGGTTTCCTTGCGCACATTGGCTTCGTAGGCCAGCTTCTGTGATACCGCATACTCATGCTTGACCACTATTTCATGCTCCTGCTGAAGGCGTGCATTAGAGTTCTCGCACTCCTTGAGGCACCTCCCGAGGGTACGACACATCAGACCAATCCCCAGCAATACAATCCACGCACACAGGATGTAGGGTATTACTCTCTGGAGGCCCGAACCTATCTAAAACCCTCGTGTCCCCTTCATGTTCTCGCGATCACCTTCAAGTTCTTGGTTTCGCAATCGCCCTCACCTACAAATCAACCACTTGGATAACCCCTTGGTGGTTTGCCGGGCTACTAAATCCGACAATGATCGTCTCGGCCAAATCCAACTCTCTCTCGCAATCTCTTTGCTATGTATTGGTCTTCTCCTAGCAATCAAGGGCCCCAGTCTATCCCCAATCATCATGGATCCGAAAGCAACAGCACGCATGCATGCACCTGCACAACATCAGACTACAACCAGCTCATCAACTAACCACATGCATCCTAGGATCACCAGGGGGGAATAGTACCGGTATTCAATTCAACAAACCCAGGACGACCATGTAAGCCTAGTTGAAATGCCGGCGTTTTCCCACGTACAAAGCGGTGTTTACTGTAACACTGACATGTGAGCCCAACTGTAACCCTTGCGGTTTCTCCAGAATTTTGCAACAGTTGCGTGTACAGCGCCAATGTTAGATCGGTGCAAAATAAAAGTATTGTCAACCTCAGAACCTGTGATAGATGATCTGATTCTGTAGAGAACTGGGATTCATGGGATGCGCAGCCATAGACCCTGTGAAGAACGTATGGCAATCCGATGGTGGTGAGAACGGAATGGAAACGAGATGGAGCAGTTTAGCTAGCTGTCGCCGTGGTAGCCACGGACATGCCAGCTTGTGCGCCCCCCACACACAACGGACGGACGGTACGCGGAGCGGCGGGGGTCAAGGCCGGCCGCGCAGCCACCACCCCCGCCAGCCAGCCTAAAGTTGTGACGTCATCCAGGCCGTGGCGACAGGGACAGGCCAGGCAGTGGCAGGCCACCACGCCCCAACCTCCCTGGCTGGTTTTCACACCGGAGCGCCGTGCGATCGGGGCGCGCCGTCCACCTCCGCCGGCTGGTTCCGTGACCCGATCCCCTCTCTCCCGGCCGCGTTAATGCTGGCGCGTTTGCGGCGGCCTGCCGGGTTTCGATGCACGAAGCGAGGGAGGAGGAGAGCGAGCGCGGCGCGTGAAACCCGCCCGGCCTCTAGCTACCACCAGCTCTCTCCCTGGTTGCGCTGCGTTGCGTCGGATGGAAAGCAAGCGATTCCATCGATCCCGGCAGAGCAATTTGGTGGCATTCCAGCAAAACCACAGGCCGGACGGCCGGGTCGCCGGGGTCGGGACGATTCATCCCCAGCTGCATGCAGCTACGGTTACTCGTGTTCACTGATCCTAGTTGTAGGCTGCTGCTAGCTGGTTCTGTTTCTGTGTCGTCCAACTGGATCCGGGGACAGGGACTTTGGCCTTGGAATCATTGCTGGCCCCCCGGCACCCCATGCTTCTTGCCCGATTTCGGCAGGGATCAGGATCATCGATCGATCAAAGCCAACTCTCGTCGACGTCCGGCCGTCTAATCACGCGCCATCGTCCGGGCAATCAATGAGCAAATGACGGGGAATTAATTAAAGGTTAAATCACCACATGTCTACAATTAACTCATGGAGTGCATTTACAAGGGGGGAAACCACAACCAGTTACTCTACAGCACACATTAATTCAGATACAATTAACCAATCAACTGCATATATTTATCCCTCATCACTCAACTAGTTACTCTGCAGCATGAAGCCAATCGGCTGCTACTATCTACACATGCATGCATCCACCAACACTACTAACAAATCAAATATTACTCCGATCCTACTAGGCTAATGATGAAGATTAGCCGGCCGGCCACCAACCTGCAGGAGGATAGGAGAGCAGGCCTTCCTCGACGACGCCGGCGAGGTCCCTTCTTCGTTCATCAGACCTCATCGGCAGCGCCTCTCAATTCCCCTAATTAATTAACACCATGCACGCATCAGCAGCTACCAGATTCGATCCATCCATCTCGCCGATCAACCCCAAACCTCAACTGTATGTTAATAAATCAACTAATCGACCAAATCGAACTACTACTAGCTAGATAACTTCTATATGGCTAGGTGGCAGCTAGCTCCAACTCCGGCGAGGCCTATCTAGCCTGGTTGATTTCAGTCAGAACTTCCACATGTTGGAGTAGTCCAGGTAGCCGCCGTCCAGTAGTAGGTCGTCCAGCTCCGGGTAAGGCCTCGACGACATGTCGGCGTCGAGCGCGGTCTCGCCGACCGACGGGCTCGGCAGCGCTGGCGCCTGCTCCGGGCACCGCTCGCGTATCGCCTGGTGCGGGTACCCGCCGGGGTTGCTCGCCGCCGGCAGGGAGAAGTAGGTTGGCTCCTGGATTGGCTGTGGCTGCTCGTTCTGCTGCTCCGCCTTGACTTGGTATCCGCCGCCGCTGCCCGTGCCCGCCGCGGCGCCGGAGCCGGAACTACCGGCGCCGGCGCCGCCCTTCAAGTCGAGGAGGTCGTCGACGGCGAACGGCGAGTCCATGAGCGGCGGCAGCTCGGCGCCAAAGATGTCCTCGAAGTCCATGGTCGGCTCCATGACGGCGGCCGCCGGCGCCATTTGGCCAGCCTTAGCCGCCAAGTCTTTGTTGAACACGCGGCAGACGGCCCATTCGTCCTGCACGCAACACGTTGAAAAGAACATGAGGCGAGAGGGGGAAGGGGGGAAAAAACGAGAGCTTGACATGTGAGCGCGTCGCGTGGTCCAGCCAACCGCCCGGCATGAGGCCGGCCGGCAGCTCATCGATCGTCGTCTGGATCATGACGAACGAGCCGTTCCAGTCCAATTCCATCCATCAAAAAGCATCAAAGACAAGAATTTTCTTTTTACCTTGGCGGCGCGGGGGAGGTTGGGCGGCAGCTTGCCCTCGAGGCGGTACTCGTGCATCACCCATGGCGTCTTCCCGCCGCGCGGCGCGCGCCCGGTGTAGAAGACGAGCGTCTTCCTCATCCCGACGAGGTCGCGGCCGCGGTAGATCTCCTTGTCCTTCCCGGTCGCCTTCCAGTAGCCGCTGGGGGTGGCACGGTTGGTGCGCGCCCCCGTCGGGTACTTGCGGTCCTTGTGGCAGAAGAAATACCATTCTTTCTCGCCCATCTTCGCCTTGCCTGCCGAGAGCGCCGCCGTCACTCGTCAGGTCAGTTCATCAGATCCCTTCCAAATCCAGAACTTGTACTCGATGGAGATGATGAATCGGAGAAACTCATGATGGCTTTGCTGCTGCTTACCTGGGAGATCCCACGGCTCGGTCTTGTTGAGGTCGACTTCGGTGATGACGATGCACGAGAAGCGGCGGTTGAGCGCCTTGCGCGTGAGGTAGTCGACGATGAGCTCCCCGTCGGTGGGGTGGAACCGGAACCCAGGCGGCAGCACCAGGGGAGACTCCTCCTCGCCGAGGTTCATCGTCGCCGACACATCCGACATGGCTGCGCGCGGCTTCTGCTTCTTCTCGCTTCAGCTCTAGGATCGATGAGCCGCTTGGGTGTGAATGGGAGGGAGCCGGATGGGTTTAGGAGAAGGAAAGGCCCGGCTAGGGGGTCGGATTTATAGGGCTCCAGTGCCGTGCTGGGGAAGCCAACTTGCCACACAAGCCCCCTCACTTGTTACAGCGGCCGCGTCTAGTAGTAATTACCAGGGGGGTAAATTAAATCCTTGGCTGTCCTAATGGGTAGTACTAATTGATTACTCCTAATTATGCTGCCTCCCTGCTTAATTAATCTTTTTTTTTTGTTGCGAGGAGCTCTGCTTAATTAATCTAATGATAATCCTACCTTTCTCTCATTGTTAGCTTTGACATTTCTCTCAACTGCGCGAGGATGGATCCTAATCCTGGCTAGTTTGAAAGTGCCTTATTCCGAATATTCTTGTGGCTCCGCCGGTACACGACGACGGCGCTTAGGACCAGTTCGGTAGAGAAAACTAGTTTTCTAAAGAGTTTTGCACTGCCCGGAATTGAATTTCCAATGGTTAGTGCAGTGCTTATCTTTTGATGCAAGAAAGTTTCAACACATCCCCGGGTAATGACTCCAAGTCTCGAACAGAAGAAAATTAAATCTCTCGCATATTCTAGTGCTGCATTCAGGTTGCTATTTTTGTGCGCTGGCGATGATTCAGCTACCCCAGATTTTTATCTTTATTTTCCCTCCGGCCGTCATCGATCAGATCAGTCGTCTGAAAGATACCAATAACAGCGAGGTTTTAACGTGTAGCTGGTTTGCGGGCAGAGGCCATATGTGGCCAAACCACAAGCCTGGAATTTTTGGTCTTGGATTTTATCGATTCTGCTCATGTCTAATCGCTCATCACGCATATGTGAGTCCAAAGTCCATATCCTTTTCTCCCCAAGCCTCCTTGTCCTATCATTGACAGTACACTGCCCCCACAAGTATCATATTGCAAATAACTGGCGATTTCTTAGTTAAATAAAGTAGACCTATCTTTCTTTCAGTTTCTAAAGATACTAATCTCTCTTCCTTTCAAAAAAAAAAGAGATACTAATCTCTCACCCAAATTCACGAACAGAAATTGGGTGCCTATTTATTATGATTACAAAGCTGCCAAATTTCTCATTAAAGTAGACTTAGCTTGCTATCTTTTTTCAAAGATACTAGCTAATCTCTAATCTGTCACTAAAATTTGTGACGGAATTGGGTCTTATGTGACCAAACCACAAGCCTGGAAATTTCGATAAAGTAGAGGCTATAAGTGGCCAAACCACTAGCCCCAAAATTTTGGTTAAAGTAGAGGCCATATGTGGCCAAACCACAAGCCTAGAATATTTTTTGTTTTGGAGATTATCGTTTCTGCTCATGTCTAATCATTGATGAGGCATATGTGAGTTCAAACTCCATATCCCTTTCACCCCAAGCCTCATCATCCTATCAATTGACAGTACTGCCCTCACAAGGGGAAACATAATTAATGAGACCAGTAAAATTTTCAATGCTGACCAAATACATCCTTCTGATCAAGCTGACCCATTAGCTCAGTTGCTTGAAGATATGGACACGTTTCACCCCACCCGAATTCCCACGCGGAATCCTGGTATGCCTATTTACGCCTAAAGATTCCAAATTTGTGACGGGATTTGGATGCCTATTTTTATGATTAGAAAGCTAACCAAATTCCTTGTTAAAGTAGACATAGCTCGTTATTGGTTTATAAGCATACTAATCTCATACCCAAATTCGTGACTGAATTCGGGTGCTTAGTTATTGTCACTACAAGATGTATAACTTGCTAGCTATTGGTTTCTTAAGAAACTAAAGTCGGTACTCAAATTTGTGACAAAAGTTGGGTGCTTATTATTTATTGTCATTATAAAAAGCTACCAAATTCCTTGTTAAAGTAGATGTAGCTTGCTATCGGTTACTCGTACTCAAATAAGCGACTGTATTTTTGGTGCCTAGTTATAATTATTAGAAAAAAGTCCAAATTACTATCCTGAACTGTGAACAAAGTTCGAATAACCCCTTAAACTATCAAACCGTTTATTTAACCTCCCTGATTTCCAAAACCAATATACAATACAATACACATTTTGCCTCTAATCAAAACCGATTTTGCTTACGTGGCGGTGATTTAATGCCACGTGAGCTGATTAATGGATCCACGTCATCGGTTCTCTTCTCCTCCGTTCGCTTGCCTTGCCGTGCCGCCCCTTGCTCCCACCGCTGGAGCCAGATTCGCTGGACCTCTCCATCTCCATAAGCGGTAATTGACTTGCTCTAAAATTTCATCAACAAAACGGAATACACGGACAATGCTTAAGTAGTAGTATAATGAATGATGCACTTAATTAATGCTTAGCCGTGAAGGTACCGAGATATGTCGAGATATATAGGAAAGAGGTGTATATATATACCACCCTAGGGTCATATATATATAGTATATATTATCATCAGGACATATGTCATGGCACTTCAATATGAATCCCAGAAGAAATAGGCTTTATATTTTATTGTGTGAGATTAGTTTATGGATCAGCCACAAACATCCAAGTGTTGTTAGTTTATAGATCAGCCACAAGCATCCAAGTTTTTTTAATTACGCAAAGACCAAATCTTGTGAGGGAAATACCATCCATGAACTTGCAAACATTCTTATCTGTTAATTCCAGATGCAGTGCGCGCTACGGAAATTGGCATCATCAGCTCTGTTATGTGACGCCGCGAAATTCTTTGCGTCACTCATGACACACCGGCATGTGGTGTACTCCTTGCCATCAGCTCCAGTCAGAACCTACGCGAGATGCTTAAGACTGGAACAGAAAATTTATGACAAGAGTTCCTTGGCAGATTAGGATGTGATGACTCATGAGTAAGCTGGCTACAGTTTGAAACAGGCAATGACCTTGAAATTTCTTCATCGGTGTGAGCTGAAACATTCGTATTTACGCCAGTAAATAAAAGAAATGGTCATATTTACATGTTGTGCTCTGATGAAATAATCAATATTGAATTTTCCAGTTCATTAGCATGCATGCAACCCAGAAATTTCATCAATGGTTAATTGACTCTAACCAAAGTCATATTCTTATTTAAAATCAGTCCATGTGCTGGGGAATCTCTAGCTGCAAGATCGAAGTTCCTTCAAATACTTTTAACTGGTCTTTGTGATAACAAATCATATAACTAGCTAGAAGCTGCAGGAGAATCTGTGGATGGTACAGTATGTATTGGTGGTGGGCCCGTGGAGAGTCCCTGTCACCGGTCACCACATTATCGGTTTCGGAAGCGCGGAGAAAGTCTTGCTTATCATTCTTGGACAGCAACACTGTACCTGCCACCGCCATTAAAAAGTGGATCAAGCATAAATTGGAACCCAAGTTTTCAAGTATAAAAATCTGCAATATGGCATTGAAAACCCCAAGGAAGATTCCGTGGAAATGTTTTACTCCAAATCCAAACCCCGGCCGGACGGACGGGCGATTTAAAAAACCGCAGCGGGCTTTCTGTGGTTTGCCACGATCGTCGCAGGAGGGGATTAATTTGCTTGATCCCCAAGCGCAGGAACAGAGGGAACATATGGCGCATGGAAAAGCCTTCCTCCCTACGGGTTTCTTTGTAAGAATGCAGGATCAGGATCCATCATTCCTTTTTTTCTTGACCGAGCAGTCAGTCACACGACGATGCAGCAGAGCCAGGAACAGCAATGTTTCATGAATGTCAGTGAACAACGTTGTTGACCGGCCACACACAGAGTCTCCCCAGCCAGAAATGCTAACTAATCTTGCAGTTCTAGGAGCAGTGCTCGAGTGGTAGCCAGTGTATTTGAAAACAGTAGCATCCTGTAGATAAGAAGCTAGCTAGCCCACAGAAAAGACCCCTTTTTTTTCTTCTTTAATTTTGTCAGTTACTAAAGCTAGGGCTAAAAGCCATGGAGCTAAGAAACGGTCGCGGCCTTTCCCGTGGCCGGCGGGAGCGGCGGGGCCCTGCTGGGCTCTTTGGTGGTGGGGTGGCGGTGGCGCCGCGGCGAGGCCGGGATCCCAGGTGTGGCTGGCGCGCGCGAGATTCGTACGCACGCGGCGTCCACCGCACTCCAACGTGCCGTTTCGCGCGCTTTCTGCTGGCCTGGATGATAGCTAGCTAGGTAGCAGGATAGAAGAAGAGAATAGATCGATAGGCATAGGCTTGCCCCAAGGGCAGGGGTAGGGTGTTGCCATCGCCGTCGGTTGGGGCCGCGATTGGACGCCATCCCAGCCGTTTACCTTATTTAGAAAGTAAACATGGGCAATGCCGGGCTTGGACTGGCCATTACTCAACACATCCGTGTCAGCCATGCTAGCTAATTTGAGGCGTGTACATTCGGCTCGCGTTTCGTTTTCCTTGTTTGAATCGACGCGGAAGACCATGGGAATGTTCCTCTCAATTTCGTGATTATGTTGTGGTTTTGTGAGAGGAGTATGCGCCCACTTGATAATCTTGCTTTTGTCCATTTCGAACGCTGTAACGACACTTTCACCGGTTTCCCATCAAAAGCCGAGTGGCCACAAGGTTACTAACGCTGCGTTCGCAAGCGGAGAGTAACGCCGACTTGATAAAGTTGCTTTTTCCATTTTAAATGCTGTAACCGCCATCTTTCGCCGATTTTCTGTCAGGAAACGGTAGCGCACTAAGATTTTTGGATCCATTTTCCCTTATAAGATGGGTCAACTCCTTTTTACCTATATCAAACTACGAACTTCCCGTCCTTCCTTGAAAGTTGCTCTGAAAAAATAATCTGACGCCGCTCAATCTTATTGTATATAGTAATATTATATGACTTGATTTGTGATTGGGTTTTCATAAGTGAGGAGGTTTATCTTCTTTCTTTGTTGTCGTTATTTGAATCAACGTGGAAGATGAAGGCAATAACCCTGCTCATTTCTGCTTTTGCCTGAATAGTGGCATGGGCCATAGTCGAGCTTTGTCTTTTGCCTTAAAAACACTCTCCTCTACCCGTTCAGTTCACAACTTCGTTCGTGAGTTGGACAGCACAATTGAACTCTCTGAATGTTTTTCTCCATTTCAATGTTCGAATGATGTGGTTTGTAAGAGGAGGACTACACTGACTTGTATCTTTTGCCAGCTTTTCTCTAATAAACCCTCGGACTGTAAGATTCTCGGAGCCTTTTTTTTAATCATAATATAAATCGGGTCAACTCCTTTTTTAACCCATGGCGTGCTCTTCTTGGGTTGCTTAAGAAATAGAATTGGCATATTTTTAATGTTACCATATATAATCAAATTATATGAGGTGAATTGTGAGTGGGTTTTACACTCAGCTCGCGTTTCATTTTTTTTGTTTGAATCAACGTGGAAGACGATAGGGATGTTGCCATCTATTTCATGATTTCAACATTGTGGTTTCTGACGGGAGAAGAATAACCCTAACTTGATGAGCTTGCTTTTATCCATTTTGAAAGTTGTAACTGTACTTTCGTCGGTTTGCCTTCATTAACCGAGCGACCGCAAGGTTTTCAGGTTCAGGTTTGCATAAAACTGGGTTAACTCTTTTTCTACCTGGAGATTCCATTTAAATGTTGTGGTTTGCAAGAGGAGTGCGACGCTGACTTGATGAGGTTGCTTTTATCCATTTTGAATGCATCTTTTGCCGGTTTTTCTTCAACAAACGGTGGGACAGTTAGATTTTCGGATACGTTTTCCCTTGTAAGATGGCTCAACTCTCTTTTACCTATACCTTATATCTTTCTTGGAGGTTGCTTTGAAAAAATAAACTGGCATCGCTTAATCTTATTGTATATAATGATGTTATATGAGTTGATAGTGATTGAGTTTACATGAATAAAACTTAAACTATCAGATTGTAAGTTCTCGGGGCCTTTTTTTTTTATAAACTGGGTCAAAACTCTTTTTTTTATACCTATAGTGAATTGTAGAAACTCCCTGTCCTTTTTGGTTGGGTTGCTTATTGGCATATTTTCAATATTATTGTATATAATCATACTAGTACGAGGTGATTTGTGAGTGGGTTTTACACGAGCAGTAGAATCTAGAGCGAGTCGGTTTAGCTAGTGGTCCAAATGGGCTACCCACATAGGAACCGGCCACGCGAGTGGGGCCCCCGCCCGGGCTTCCATGGAAAATATAAAAGTTCCATAGGAAAATATAGAAGTGGGCCCAGCCGGAGCCGAGATGCGAGGGCGTTTTTTCGGTGACGAGCGGAGGCGCGAGCAAAAGCGGACGCCGGCCGGCCGGGGGACGGTGCAGAGTGCTTGGAAGCCAAGGGTGAGCCTAGCCTAGCCTGCAACGGATCGATGGGGATGGAAACAAAGGTTCCAATCCAATCCACGGCACCGCCGGCACTGGCCTTGGCCGTGGTGACGCGGGCGCCGGTGCGGCCGGCGGGGCCCGGTCGCGTAGCCCCTTGCAACGGGCCCAACTAACCCTACCCTACCCTAATCTGATCCAAAAAGTCGCTGCGCACGAGTGGTTCGGTTCGTTCGCCTCGTCTCTCATCAGCTCACACCTCAGATGGAGATGCCACGGTCCAAATTAACGGGCCGCACGAGCGCCGCGAGGAAAACGACGTGTAGCCTTTGCTCCAAGAGTTCGTTTTTCCTCTGTTTTTATTGTTTTTAAGGTTCGTTCCCATCGCATCCTTGATCCTTCTGACTTTCTCTAGCTCATAAATCCCTTTTGAGCTAGTCAAAGCGATGACTGGAGCAGGACAAATAAACCAGCTTCCTGAATTCTTCATCTTGCATTGAGATGCAGTCAATGGTTTAGGTGACCTGCAAAAGCAACAAGAGCACAAGAACTGAACACCCCGTGACCAAAGTTTCAGACTTTTTCCCACAGCTGACAAAATAGTTCTATCAGACTTGTGAGCATCATATTTCCTCACACAGTACTGCTGCTACAATTCAACGCCTGCATGCGCTAGAAATTCAACAGCCTCACCAACGATCATGGAGCAAGTACCGAGACCCGAGAACCCAAATCATGCGTGCGTCTCCGCCGGCCGGCCTCGTGCTCGACCAACCACGCCGCGCCGCCGTCCGTGCCTCCTTTCATGTCACGCACGCCGTCGTGCGCCAATAATTAACACAGTTAACTTTTTGTTACTGTTCACCGTCCTTTAATTTGTTAGGCACGGTGAAACTGCGCGGAACGACGGGTAATTTCAACTCCTAACCCATTTCTTAATCCGCACGCGCGCGGCGTGCGGTAACTTCCCGGAACCACCACGTACGTACGCATGCATCGAGCACGGCGGTGCGGCGGTCTCGCGATGCCCGGCGCGGCGCCGCCACCGGGCACCGTGCCGACCGTGGAGCCGACGCCTGTGACCGGCGGCCGGTCTGAAAATATCGGCACATGCATAAGGTGGTCTCGCTATGGATAGGCGAAGAATCAGCATCGTGCTTGGCAAAGCGATCACTGCTGAATAATTTACTACTACTATGCATCAACCTCGAGGGAGGAATTAATCAATGAATAGGTACCAATGATGGGATCAAAGAGGCAGGACGGTCGTCGGGGACTCCATCTCTTTCTTCTGGCTAACACACATGATTAGGCATGATAAGGATCCGTTTTTTCAAGAGAAAGGGAGGCATCTTCTTCCGAATTGATGATCCTGAGGCCACTAGTGTATATAATATGCAGCAGCTGGTGTCGTTTGAGCCAGTCATAGAATTCATCCATGCCATCAGGATGCATATATGGCACGCGCAGTTTGGGCTGCCTACCTCAACACGTGTCAGACAAGTCACATATGCTATTTTTTTTTCATCTTCCCCTCAACTTGATCTGCAATATAATGCTCTATCTGAATGCCATGGCAGCACGCTTGTGACGTTCCAGGACACGGCGGTATGGGTGGTAGTGTTCAATCATCAGTTGGCCGGAGCTGGACAGGGACGATCGATCAGGCAACGTCGACGGCAGGTCTAACGCATGCATGGCATATGCTTGGCACAATTTTGAGTGCACGGCCCGGCCGGGTTTATATCTGATCATATGCATCCATGCATGGAATCTAGCAATCGGTGGCAATAATGCGATCACAGACCTTTGTCGTCTGCTGGGGTTCTTTTGTTGGGTTGCCAACCCTGTCCACGAATGCTCCATCGTCTGCATGCTCAATCGCACATCCATCTGCTACTAGGTGCTACATACAGCATGATGGTGCAGGGAACGTAGCAGTAATCCAACTGGTTTGCTAGCTAGCTTAAGGTAAGAAATGGACGGTGGCGGCGGTGGTGAACAAACTTGCAAGTCATCAAAACACGCATGCTTTATATGGTTTTCGCTAGCTGATGCAGACACAATATGGGCGGTGACGATCGACCGCAACTTTCAGAGACAAGGAATTAAACGCATGCACGCATGCATGCTTATTATCTGATGGCGTGTTATTGTCAGGTGAGGGTGCGAGGACATTGCGTTGCAATTCAGCAAAGCACGCAGATTCTCGGTTTGTCAGTGTCTTGAGATTTCCTATTACTAGTATACATACAGTACTGATCACGAGCTAGCTGATCCGGGCTCTGGCATGCATCCGCTGGAATTCTGGAACCACTAGCTGGCTTGTTGCCAACACTGTACTTTAAAAATCTGGATCCTGGGGAGCATTGCAAGGGAGGAGAGGAGATATGCCGAATCGAGCGCGCGCGCGCAGTGGCGTCGGAATCTATCCTTCTAGCGTTGGCCGCATGCCAAGATTTCGTGTCGCCCGGCACACATGCATGTTCGCTTGCCGGCCGAGGAGGACTAGGAGCCTCGATCGATCGGCCGATGGAGCTTGCGAGTTGCTGACGAGCCTATAGCTGCTGGCCGGCTGCTCTGCTACTAGATAGTGTAGTGGTGGCAGCACTTGCACGCCAAAATTAAACACTGCAACACGCACACAACACCATGGATATATGTCGTCGTCATGTCCATCAGTCCATCCCATTCCCAGCAACATCGGCTAGCTGCTAAAGTGCTGACGATGATCCACATTTGTAAATGTGCAAATTGCATGCTTCGCCACCACGCTGACGCAACGACTCGATCGACCATTCGCAACCAGAGAAGCCAGAGCGCGCCATGACGCACGCCTTGCACACATCTTGCTAGGCTGCGGGCTAGCTGCAGCTGGCTAGGCCATCGGCGTGTACTTGTTCTTCTGTACATGCATGCAACAGCTCTTGCGTTGCCGACTTGGCGTCAGGTCAGATGATTAATCCTAACAAGTAATTAACAATGCAAAGGCCTCTGTTAAAAAATGCTCCTCCACAGAGTCAGAGATGTATATATGCTCGTACACAAGCAACCACCGTCGCTTCTCATTTATTTACTGGAGCCTTATTAACAGCGCGGCTCGTTTAGTAATCTAAATCATCATCAGAGACAATGCAAACAAATGAATTTTTCGTGGATTGGATCGGAGGAGATGTATCAGATCCCAGCATGCATGCATGACATGTCCAGTGCAACTGTGCAAGCAAGACTAACACTGCACGCTTGATGACAGTTTCTCGAGCAAGGGAAACTTGCGGGTCTCTCCATAGCCAAAGTCCAAAGGATGAAGCACAGCAAAATGCTTTAGTTTATGCTGCTAGCTGTAGCATGTCGTGCATGTAGCCAGGTCTACGAGTCCAAAGTCTACGAGAATGTCCAAATCAAAGTATCACTGCGCAGCAGTACACAAGGATCTTGTGCCTAGAAACATCAAAAGGGATATAACTGTGCGCAAGTACATTTTGTTTAGGAAAAAGCTATGTTCCCTTGAAGAAATGATTGGGGAACATGTGGACTATCTGGCCACCACATCCGGCCAGAAAAGAGGAGTATAATACTCCAAAGCTACAGTGAGTACATTTTTTTTGCAAACATTGTCCATATGTTTTTCGCTGTACATGTGGCGATGTGCTGTTGGTTTTGCCACGACCTTTTTTCTTTCTTTCTGTCCCCACCGTCGTAAGGTCAACGTTTTGTACTGGTAGGTTGGCTGTACGACCGGGGAGTATGTAGTTTCTCATAATCCACAACTGTTGCCCATAATCTTAGATAATTTCAATGCATGTAACTTACGCCATTTACGTGGCAGTTTGGCATTGACATGACATTATTTCTCCCCGAAATGTCATTGCTGCGCGCTGCCACGGAACGGAACGTATACGCCCTACACCAGTTGGTAGTAGCATGGTTTAATCGGAACAAAAAATAATGTCACTGTAAATGCTATCAAGTTGCAATGCATAGGGCAGCTTAAGGTTATAATTAATAAAATATAATAACTTCACTGAGAATGGATGGATGGCAAAGGTCAATAAACAAGTTGGTCATCGGTACACTGGTGTCACCTCGATGATTAGATTGTTCATGAGTTGTATATAAATTATCTTTAGGGTGGATGATGGATTTTCTGCTTGACTTTGGTGTCATGACATGATTTTCTGCTTGACTTATTTTAGACATGACATGCCGGTGAGATATACTAGTGCTGGGCTAGGGTAGTTGGTGGCCGGCCTATTTCCATGCAGGCCACTGTGGCAGCACAAGTATTTGAACAACAACGGTTTGGACAAATGTGTGCAGTATGGTTTTTGTGTTTAAAAAATAAAGGTGATGGAATGGAACTACCTAGCTAGCAGCCTAGCACCGGACCGACCAATTTTGACGCAGTTAGAGCATCTCCAGCAGTCTCCTTTTTCCCAATCCAACTATCGTATTGGGAGTGTTCGTAAAAAAATAGTGCTCCAGTTGTCTCCCTTTACTTTTCCTCTTTCCCAATCATTATTAAGACACCTTAATAATTCACCCCAACTCTCCCAGGGAGTTGTGACTCTTCCAATACGATATTTGGATTGCGATGAGATTATTGGGAGACTGCAAAATTAACTCTCCCAATAACAATAAAATAGATGTTGGGATATCCTATTAGCTAGTTATTAGAAAATATTTATTGGAAGACTGCAAGAGATGCTCTTACATCAGATAGCCTGCAAGTTAGAAAAGAAAGATGTGCGATGAAAGGCCAATATAATTACTGTACAGATCGAAAGAAGAAGAAGACGGAGGCTACCAAGCAATTTGCAAAAGCAAGACGATGACAGGCTAGTGAGCATAGAGTCATCAAGGTAAATGTAACATTATTTGACCTAGGTAGCTAGTACTAGGCAATAGCAAGCATGTCCGTGTCAATGCTCGTGCGCCCTGGAAAGCGGTAAAGCTAGCGACGGCCCATGAATCCGTGGATTCTGCCTCTGACCATCTCCATCAGGTTTGGGAGTACGTGTGTTGCAGACTCACAGGTTGCTCCGGGTTTCCAGCCTCTGACCCTGCCCTGCCCTGGGACGCCGATCAGCTGACACCAGAATTCTTGGTTGGAATGGAATAGAACACCGCGCCGTGCCATGCTTTGACTCGTGGACGGTGGTGGAACGGAAGGCGCCGCACTCAAATCGCCGGCAGGCGTGCTGCTGCCGGTGCGCGCAGGCAACGCCACCTGGTACCGCACCGACATGCGACATGATACCCTGCCCAACCAAATAGGGAAGGACCGAGACGGAAAGATATCGGCCCATCAACTGGTACCGCACCAACATGCGACATGATACCATATATGCTGCACCCCGTTTCTTTGGGTGGGCTGCAATCTTAACTAAAATATCGGCCCATCAATGTGAATAAACATCACAATTCACAAAATTCCGCATTCTCATGCTCTCATCTGTTTTTTTATAGTAGCACAAAAAAGCTCCTACATAGCTGGCTGGATAAGCAATATGGCTTTAAAGCCCATTAGATCTAACTAATAGACCCAACTTATAGATAAGTAAATTCAATATTTTAGAATACATTCAATATTTTCTGAGAAATAGATCAACATTTAGAAATACTACATTCAACATTTTTGAAAAATGTATACCATTTTCAACATTTTTCACAATCCATTTTCAATATTTTGAAAAAATAGATTCAAGATTTATCGATAATTGCATCAACATTTGAGAGGAATGCATTCAACATTTTTTCGAACAAACATCAACATTTCCCTATCTCGGTCGTTTTCTTCTCCGGCGATGGGTAGCAGCAACGCGAGAGGCAGCGGAGCACGGGACCACGCGTAGCACAGGAGGCGACGAAGCGTGCAGGGGCCGCAGCGGCGGCACACAGGAGGAGGCGGAGCTAGGGGCCATGGGTGTTGGAGCTCGGGGTCGCGGTCGGCTGCTGGCAGCGCGCGGGAGGCGGCAAGGCTCGGGGCTGCAGGAGGCAGCGGTGACACGGGAGGTGCACGACGTCAGGATCCCGAGTGGGCATGGCAGGTAGCGGTGGCGGCGGCTTAAGCAGGGAAGAAGGTAGGGTAGGGTTAGGAATCGTGGTTACATCCAACGGACAAGGTAATTGAAGCTATATAACTAAGGGGCTACTGGAAGCCATGCAGGATTGGCGGAAAAAAACGGACAGAACCAGTTCAGCACAAATTCTGGCCCAGCCCAAAAAAGAAGGAGAAGGGACAGACGGGCCGAGCCAAAACTTCGGGCAATATCGTTCGTTCTGGCCCGCCCGTTCATTTTTTTGGTTGGATCGGTGTTTCAACAGCCCATCGGTATTAATCACCATACATATACGTATTTCACGGCCGAATACACTGAAGATACTTTATGGTATCGCAACTGGTTATTACATACAGTAGGTACACATGCAACGCATACATGACCATAAGTAAGCGCTTGATCCTGCTTTTGTCTAGTGACGAGGCTAGACAATTATTCCATATATCATTTCAAGATCTCCATGCTCCTGCTCCTGCAGGCGTAGTAGCGTGCATAGGGATGAGGCAGATGATGAATCAGTTGTTCAGTAGTATGGCTGGATCTTCCAGCGCTGGTTGTCTCCCTCGCACCACTTCCAGAGCACGATCTCGGTGCCGTCGCGGACGCCGCCGTGCCACTTGTCGCCGTGGAGCGCGTCGAAGTTGAGGTAGATGTTGTTCACCATGCGCACGCAGCGGAAGCCGTTGCCGACGTCGCGGCTCTCCGTCCACAGCACCGACTCGTCCAGGAAGTCCGGGTTGTAGGGCACCAGGCGCACCGGGTGGGACTGCCCCAGGGAGTGCTTGATGGCCTCCCCGGTGGCCTTGTTCACCAGCGCGAACGCCGGGTACCCCTCCTCGTCCTTGACGCTCGTGCTCCACCGCATGTCCTTGATCCAGTGCTGGTACTCGTCCTTGGGGTTCGCCGGCGCCAGCACCACCTTGCCGTTGCGGACCGTCATCGCGTAGTTGGGGTCGGCGCGGCAGTACACCTTCACCGTCGGCTGCGGCGGCAGAGGGCGCCCGCAACCCTTGCCCTCGATGTTCACCTGCGACATCCCGTACGGCACCGGCGGAGCGTACCCCGGCGTCGCGATGCCGCCGTAACCGCCGCCGTAACGCTCACGACCACCGTAAAAGTCCATCTCTCTTCTCTCTTTGGTGTGCCTGGTTCTTTTCTTAAGCAGCTAGCAGCAAGCACTTGTGTTGTGGTTCTTGTTTGTGTGATTGATTTATAGGGCAACGGACGGGGGATTTATAGGGCTCTCGCGTCGCGGCGCTGCATCGTGGGTGCGTGGCGTTAGCATCACGCTGCGCGGTGTAGCAGGTGATCGATGGCGATCTGCATCTATCGAGCGACGGGGGCGTGCATGGGCAGGAAGGATGATGCCATGCGACACTAGCAGCCCAGCTTTGCGTGATTCCGTTTCTAGTCGTTTTGAGAAGAATCGTTGCTCTGCGGCCATTATTGACGGCGAGGATACAAAGTTGTGGAGGGGCACGCGTTGTGCTTAACCGCAAGCTGGAGGCCTGGAATTAAACGTAATAATGCTCAAAGAATAAAAAAAACTAATGGGATCCAATTAAGCAGCGAATTCGAATATTTTTCGTTGATGATTATCTCGAATCGTTATCGACGTATTCCTTCTGGTTTACGTGCCTTCTAGATGCTGCGCGTTACTGTTATCTGCACTCTGCGTACATTTGCAGTTGTTTTGCATCAGGGATACTGGCCCAGTTTTCTCCTTTGGAAACAAGAAGGCCCATTCCGTTTCCTCGGCCCTCCCAGTTTCAACTTTTTTTTCTTAGAAAAATGCTTCACCGGGAAGCCCATGGATTTCTTTTCCTTTTTTTTCAACACGTAATATACGCAAACGTTCAAGTAGATGCATAATATATTTTTCCACAGTTATTGAAAACATATTATTTTCTTTATAGTTCCTGGACATTTTTCTGAAATATTCTTGTAAAAGAAATGAGCTAGTACTTTTATTTGAAATTCAGATTCGACATAGCAGGAGTGATATTTGTGAAGAACAGGTCACCAAAGCAGCAGCAGGGCTATGGATCGGAGAAAATAATACAGAGATGGTAATGATAAAAAAAAATCAGAATGCGCAGATTATAACATAGAGTCTTGAATTGGTAGAGTAGGCAAAGTAGGACTACAAACTTAAGCGCGCACAGTGCATGAGGAAGAACTGCACAACGAACACTGCAGTACATTTTTTTTCCTCGTCTCTTCACCGCAGCAAAAACAATGTGCTTCTCTGATCGCAGCATTTATTGATCCTTTCCTGCTTTAACATGTTGAGTTTCGATTCCAAGTCGGTTTGGTTGGGCCCGCTTTAGGCCAGATAAACCGAGATTTTGCTTGTTTCAGAAGGCCCATCTTTCAGGGGCTGGACCTGGATGTAATGGGCCTGCTGCGGCAGATACTTGGGCTGGCAGCCGAGCGAGCAGGCCCAGCTCGTCCAGTTCTCTCCACGTATAGATGTACATGCAGCCTGTAGCCCGACAGCCCAGCACGAAGCCCATTTTTGGCCCATCCTAAGCTCGGCCCGGCCCGATGCTTCGTTCCGGGCGTGGGCTGCCGCCTAGGCCCGACGGGCGGCACGGCCCGGCATGAAATCGAACAGCCGGTCCGTTGATGGCCCGTCAAGCCGGCCCAACTCTGCAGCCCACCAACGATCGGGAGCGCCCGGCATATATATGCCCCCCACCGGCCTCGGCCTCCCCTTCGCAACCGCAAACTCTACCCCTTCACCAGCCGCCTCCTCGCCTCGCCTCCTCCGCTCCTCGCCTCCTCACCTCGCCTCCTCCACTCGCGGCCATCGCCTCCTCCTCCAGTCCTCCCCCATCCCCCTGTCTCGCACCGGCGCACCCGCAGACCGCAGTCCCGTCGAGGTGCCGACGGCCGACGGCAACATGGCGTCCCGTCCTGCTCCGACACCTCCTCGTCTCGAGCCCTCGACCTCAAATCCTCTGATCCGGCGCCTCCTCGCCTCGAATCGGCAGATCCGACACCTCGAGTGCTTGAATTGGCCGCTCCCCAGCTCCATGCACGTGATGAATATGTGTGAATGTGAATATGTGATGAACTGATGAATGTGATGAATTTCTATGTGTTCAAATGAAAGTGTTAGATTATGAATCAGACGCTCATTCGGTGAAGTCTTTTTCTTAACGGGCTGTAGGCCGGCACGACACGTAAAAAATACCGGGCTATTCGGGTCGACCCGGCACGAAAAAGGCACTACGGGCTGGGCCGTGACTGAGGCTCGTGGGCTGGCCCAGCCTGGCACGACAGGGTTGTCGTGACGGGCCAGGCCCAGCACAAAAATGAACGGGCCATGCTGGGCCCGTGCCGGACCGCCGGGAGGCCCGACTGTACATCTATATCTCCAGGAAAGCTGCAGTTCCACCGTGACTGACATTTGTCCGGCACAGTTTGATTTATTTTAATGTTTAAGAGCAGCGCGATCATCAATTTATATAATATCGAACTACTTGTAACTTCGAATTTCTTTCTTCTTAAATGAATCAGCAGTGCTCTGCTTATTTTTTTAAAAAAGATTGCTTTGCACAGGCGTCGGTTTGCAGCGCTCTGTTATTAAAAAGAAAGTTTTCCGCGAACAACCTGGGGGTTTCACGTGGACCATGGAACAGAGTTGGTCCCCAGCGCAAAGATAGGTGAAACAGAATGCAGATGCATATTCATTCAGTAGAACAAAGGAGACGAGATGATACAGAGTTGTGGCGCCGGAAATCGAAAGAAAGCCAGAAGGATCGCACCACAATGCAGGATCAGATCGAGGCTACTCCTCCACAATACAGGTCACTCCTCACATGGTGAGGCACTAAGGCCAGGCTCACAGAAGGGACAGGACACTAGTCACACTGTGACCGACAGTCTGACGCAAATACAACTCCGAAATCCGCGATTACAACATAACACTCGGTTTATTCAATCGCTGCAGTAATCGGTTATTATTAGGTAGCAGCTACTTGGTTCCAGTCCATCAGGTTCCGCCGTCTCCATCGATCTCTGCGAACGCAAGCAACCATTGATTGGAAAACATGAGATTTTCAAAGGATGTAAGGCAGGGCATCAATGGCATGGATGTACACTTACACCAGGGGAGGATCTTCCAGCGCTGGTTGTCGCCCTTGGCCCACTCCCAGAGCACGATCTCGGTGCCGTCGTGGACGCCGCCGTGGGCCTTGTCGCCGTGGAAGGCGTCGAAGTTGAGGTAGATGTTGTTCACCATGCGGACGCAGCGGAAGCCGTCGCCGACGTCGCGGCTCTCGGTCCAGAGCACCGACTCGTCCTTGTAGTCCGGGTTGTAGGGGACCAGCTTGACGGAGTGGCCCTGCCCCGTGGAGTGCTTGATGGCCTCGCCGGTGACCTTGTTGACGAGGGCGAAGGCCGGGTAGCCCTCCTCGTCCCTGATCCGGGTGCTGTGCCTCATGTCCTTGATCCAGTGCTGGTACTCGTCCCTGGGGTTGGAGGGCGCCAGGCACACCGTGCCGTTGCGCGCCGTCAGGCTGTAGTCCTCGCCGGCCTTGCAGAAGACGCGGACGGTGTGCACGGGGACGCCGCCGATGGAGGCGTTCCCGGGCCCGGCGGCGGGGGAGTGCGCCTCGGGGCCCCATGGCAGGATCTTCCAGCTCTGGTTCTCGCCCTTGCACCA
Source organism: Setaria italica (assembly GCF_000263155.2). Lineage (NCBI taxonomy): Eukaryota > Viridiplantae > Streptophyta > Magnoliopsida > Poales > Poaceae > Setaria > Setaria italica. Next base: position 48,623,233 of record NC_028451.1, on the reverse strand, counting down.
ATCCCAGAGCACGACGGTGGTGCCGTCGTGGACGCCGCCGTGGTCCTTGTCGCCGTGGAAGGCGTCGAAGTTGAGGCGGGTGTTGTTGACCATGCGGATGCAGCGGAAGCCCTTGCCGATGTCCTTGCTCTCCGTCCACAGCACCGACGCGTCCTCCTCGGCAGGGTTGAAGGGCACCAGCTTCACCTGCATACAGCATATGGATCGATCGGATTGCAATCAGAATCGATCTCCATCTCCTTGCTGATGGTAGATGAACATGTACAGACAGACAAGTAAATACTTACCGGGTGGGATTGGCCGAGCGAGTGCTTGATGGCGAGGCCGGTGGCCTTGTTGACGAGGGCGAAGGCCGGCATGCCTTCCTCGTCCTTGACCCTGGTGCTGAAGCGCATGTCCTTGTACCAGTGCTGGTGGTCATCCTTGGGGTTGGCGGGGGCGAGCACGACGGCGCCGTCGCGGACGGCGAGGCAGTAATTCTCGTTGGCGCGGCAGAAGATCTTGAACACCTGGTTGGGGCCCGACGCCGGGGGAGCCGGCTGGTTGTGGTGGTGGTGCCCGAACCACGACATCTTCGGTTGGCAGGTGTGGAGTGTGAGCTGTGGTGAATTGTGATGAGGTGCGAGGAGAGGCGCTGCCCCGCCGCCGCGTTTTATAGCGCAGGCCAGCGGCCAAGTCCCTAACGGCTGCCCTGGACTCACTGGATGACCAGGAAATGAGTCATCGGCAGTAAAACACTGTACTACCTGTAATTGGCAGCTAGCGTTAAAAAGTAAAAACTGCCGGCTCTCTCGCTGGCAAGTGGGGCCCGGTGATTCTCCGCGTTGGATCCCTCGTGATAAGCGTGTTTACAGTCCCTGATTACCATGATTTGGTGAAGAAACTTTTGTCATGTTTTGCATTCTAGCCGTTTGAAATCTGGGAGTTTGTACTGGCAGATTTTTGGTTCGATGAACCTAACCTTACTACCCTTCCTGAAGGTGTCATGCAGTGCAGCGAAGGCCTGGCTGGATGGTCATCAATCTAATGTGAAGGATTACTGGAGCACAGCTACTGCAACAAAATTTCGTTTTGTTTTGTTTGCATTAGCTGCATGCAAAGGAGGGCTGGCCATGCCATGCCAGGATATCCATTGTGAAAGGAACAGTGAATCACACGCTTCAAGGTTGTGCCAGTAGTACCCTACACTTGGCTGCATTTTAGCAATCCTAGCTATGCAGATGGCGTGGCCTGCCTCTGATGTGAGCATGTGACAGGTTCGTGGAGCACAGTTCATTGCACTGTCAGCATTCCCTTCAGTTCTTAGATTGACGTCGTCAGTACTCCATCTACTCAGATTCTAACTAAAGCATTTCCCCGGGTTTGCACCGAAAATTCAGAAGTTTTGTGCTCGCTCAACTACAGCGTCCGGGCTCTTTTTTCAGAGAACCAGAGACCATGCTGTTCGGTGCCGCATGGCATAGAATTTTCTTTAGTCGACACGAATGACAATATGCGGCTTTCCTTCCAAAAAAAAATGCATCTTTTCAATATAGGGAAATTTGATTCTTGTCTTTGCAAAATTCTTGGATTGAAACTAGAAAAATGCTGTAACGAAGATGTGCACCCACCAGTGGCCACAGATAGACGCGTGAACCCGACGCTGTATGATTCCCCGCAAAAACAACGGAGGCTGGGATTCCTGCCGGTGCGGTGCACAGCACCCCAGTTGTGCTGGGTTTTTGTAATCTTCCTCTCTTTCTGTTACACTAGAAACAGAAACGGACTACTTGACTCCGATCATGGATGACACTTGCTTGTGCACCTTTATCTCTGTATGCTGTGTCGATCTACGTGCCAGGCTTATCGTAGATAATGATACGGCGACGTTGGAAGCACAGTGCTTAGCGGTAATTTGCCACGGTTAAAAGGACAAGGAACCAGCTTAGAACTCAGCAAGCGAAATTGAAAAGCCGTCACCATTCCCTAGTTCGATTCCGATGAGCACATCTCTCCCATTCCCTGGCTCTTACCTGATAAGAATCTTCCAGCCAGTCAGCTTGCCTGCACGAGTGTCACTATCTGTGAAATGGATCAGAATGTTCAAAATTTCGACACCATTCGCATCGTTTTGCTGAACAGAAAAGTGAGCATTGCTTTGTAGTACTAGCCTTGCTCTGTGCCAACTCTGAACCATTTTCCGGATGAAGTTTGAGCCATTTCGATCTCAAGTTTGAACTCTCAACTACCGCGTCCAACAAAAACAGGTGAAGGATTCCGAACATCTGGAGCGTTGCGCGGAGCAACCGAGCAACGGCTGGTCCGCCGCGTGAAACCTGGTGGCTGGGCGCGTCGTCAGCGGAGTCCAGTAACGTTGGTTGGTGCAGGCAGTTTCCTACTTTCATGATGAGAGAGTGAACCGCTCCAGCTCGCTCTGCCATTGCTGCGACCAGTTACCGCCAGTACTTTTACCAGTGGGAGTAGGTGAAATTTGTCCTGTAAGCTGCAAATGAGGCCTGAATGACTTCATTCAGTAACATCACTAGTCACTGACTCACTGCTCGTGCTATGTGTCCTGTAATCCAGTGAGCGTTGGGAAAGGTACGACGCGTTGTGATGGTAAACCTTGTTGTCCTGGTGCGGTTAGGTGGGGTTTTTGGTATGTAATCCCAAATTCCCATGGGCACCACACCAACAACTCTCTTCAAGAACTTGCTCTAGTATGTTTGCAAAGCTTGGCAGGTTTTATCTGGACGGTGGCATGCACATCAGGTAGGTTTGCAGTTTGCTTCGCTAGACAAAGGCCTGGATTGCCAAATGCGTTCTCCCTGTCCAAAACTCGAAATCCCGATCAAAGACGTGTGTGTGTCCATCTCGAAGCAGAAAAGGTGTCGATGTGGATCACCAACTCATGATACCTTTAGCAAAGGAGGTTAGCAACTCCTGATGTCATCATAGTAGCCGTGCATCAATTATTTCATCATAGTACTCCATTGTAGGTAAAAAGTGCACAAGCTCGCTATCTCTGTGTGGTTCACAACGGATGGGATTATTACAGTGCCTTGGCTCTCTGAGCTGATTATACATGGAACCCAAACTACTCCAAACCCACGGAAACGTGTGAAATTTTGAAACCTGCCGAGAGTAACGGCTGATTGATTTGCGTGAAATCTGGGCGCGTCACCAGCCGAGCACACCAACGTTCGGTGGATCGCAGTTACTACCTTTCACAATCTAGGGGTGTAGTGTCACATCGGATGTTCAGATGCTAATTAGGAGGACTAAACATGAGCTAAATAAAATTAATTGCAGAACCCTGTGCTAATTCGCGAGATGAATCTATTAAGTTTAATTAATCCATCATTAGCAAATGGTTACTGTAGCACCACATTATCAAATCATGAACTAATTAGGCTTAATAGATTCGTCTCGCGAATTAGCCTTCATCTGTGCAATTGGTTTTATAATTAGCTCATGTTTAGTTGTCCTAATTAGTATCTAAACATTCAATGTGACAGGGACTGAATCTTAATCCGTGGAACCAAACACCCCCTAACTCGCTGCTCGTGATCTATGTCTGTCCTATGAGCGTTGTGGAACTAGGATGGGAAAAGACACCGCGTTGCTGCTGTGCAAGTGCAATGCTCAACTTTGGTTGTCCTGGTGTGATTGGGTGAAGGTTGTTTCGATGAGCATTTCAGCGGCACCAACTAATTTGACTTGGAAGAAGAACGTGCTGTCAAGTGCTTGGGCGCCGATCAGACCAGATCGTATGAGGTAGGCAGGCCAGGTCCTACCAGCTACTACAACTTTGCAGTCTCCATCTAATCTGATAGCACAAACGTATCAGTGCGGATCACCAACTCTAGCTTGGTACCTCGCTCGTCTTATATAGGATTTGATAATTCTTGACGTCGATAAGTGCAGTATTTCTTTCATTAACAAAGAACATAGCACACGGGTCGTCATCCTCGCATTGGCATACCTGCTTATTTATCTTGTCAGTCATGTGCAGGTCTGCATCCTCAAGGAGTAAGTTGTCAGAGGATTATTTTTTGGTTACCTGTAAACAATGCATCTGCATTGTTAATTCCAGCAGCCAAGACAGACTTGAGATGCTTAGGCGTTAAGGATTGGATTGATATAGTAGAATACAGAGGCGTAGTACAGTAGTACGTGCTGGGCGCCGTGGAAATTGACAAGGTAAAGTCCCTTTCGTCCTATGCCACCAACAACATCAGAATCAACGCTGCGCATCAACGCATTACTATCAAGTAGTATTAGTATACTGTTCACCTAGTCACAGTATTATCAGGCGCGTGTCACGGTCAGATGAAAACAAGAGAACGCAAGATCATCATCAACATCCTCAAATGCATGTCTTTAAGGAGGAGATAGACAGGTACATGCATAGGCGTCACGAATCGGCAAAGTCTGAAACTCATCATCAACATCCTCAAATTCATGTCTTTCAGAAGGAGAAGACCAAACACAAACTAAAGCCAGCAGGGAAGAGCGACACGATCTGATGACATCGTCGCTGCTGGGGAGCTTTTATTGAAAACCGATAATGCGAAGAAGATACTAGAACGACGACGACGACTCGATCAACATGAAGAAGCGGCCGGATGGCAAGACAGCAGCAGCAAGGTTCCTCTGGCCGGTCCTCTCAACGTCACGCTTGGCTTCATCTCTGCGTAACAAACAAGCCAGCCAATTAGTGAAGGGATCGGAGATTCCGAGGATGAAAATTAAGAAGCCAGGACTACTCCAATGTGATGCTTACACCAGGGGAGGATCTTCCAGCGCTGGTTGTCGCCCTTGGACCACTCCCAGAGCACGACGGTGGTGCCATCGTGGACGCCGCCATGGTCCTTGTCACCGTGGAAGGCGTCGAAGTTGAGGTAGATGTTGTTCACCATGCGCACGCAGCGGAAGCCCTGGCCGACGTCGCGGCTCTCCGTCCACAGCACCGACTCGTCCACGTACTCAGGGTTGTAGGGCACCAGGCGGACCTGTACGTCGCTCATCATCAACATCAGATATGGAGTTGTTGGATTACTGGTAGCGTTGCTTCAGATACATCAACTAGTGTACTAAATTCAACACCGTACGTGTGAGGTGTGACGCCCATCAGGAAATCGTGTAAAGATAGACAGGTACGTGCCAACCACTACACTGACTGACGAGATTGCTAGCGACCTAACATGAAACAGACTAACTGTTTGGTGGTCGAACTGACAACAATGCAACGCAAATGCAAATGCACATACCGGGTGGCTCTGTCCCAGGGAGTGCTTGATGGCTTCGCCGGTCACCTTGTTCACCAGCGCGAACGCCGGGTACCCCTCCTCGTCCTTGATGCTGGTGCTGTGCCTCATGTCCTTCACCCAGTGCTATGGAACAGAACAATATTAATCGTCAGATCACCATCGTTGATCAGGCTGTATCATGACAAATAATCAAAACATTCTAGCTACTAGTACCTGGAAGTCATCCCTGGGGTTGGTTGGTGCAAGGCACACGTTGCCGTTCCTTACGGTCAGGCTGTACCCGTCGCCGGCCTTGCAGTAGACGCGCACGGTGGACTCCGACGCCAGCGCACGGGGCAGGTTGCTGTACCCGTACTCCCCGCCGTATCCCGGGGCGGTGTTCCCCGGCGGCGGGGGGCGGTAGCCGCCGTAGCCAGGCTCCTGGTGGTGGTGCGGCGGCGCGTAGTAGCCCTCTGGGCCACCGGGCGGGGGGCGGTAGCCGTAGCCGGGCTCCTGGTGGGCAGGCGGGGCCCCGTAGCCCTCGGGGCCGCTCGGCGGGGGAGGGTACCCGTAGCCAGGCTCCTGGTGCCCAGGCGGGTACGGGCCCCGGCTGCCTCCCGGGTACGCGTAGCCACTGCCGGCGCCGTAGGCCGGTGGCGGCGGCGGCGGTGCGTAGGCCTCGTCGCCCCATGGCAGGATCTTCCAGCTCTGGTTGTGGCCCTTGCACCACTCCCAGAGCACGACGGTGGTGCCGTCGTGGACGCCGCCGTGGTCCTTGTCCCCGTGGAAGGCGTCGAAGTTGAGGTGGATGTTGTTGACCATGCGGATGCAGCGGAAGCCCTTGCCGACGTCCTTGCTCTCCGTCCACAGCACCGACGCGTCCTCGTATTCAGGGTTGTACGGCGCCAGCTTCACCTGCATGCATCATTGCAATCACTCAGAATGCATGGATCTCCTCCTTGGTGATCGTCGAGCAAGTAGAGAACACTAGTAGTGGCTTTACCGGGTGGGACTGGCCGAGCGAGTGCTTGATGGCGAGTCCAGTGGCCTTGTTGACGAGCGCGAAGGCCGGGTGGCCCTCCTCGTCCTTCACCTTGGTGCTGTGCCTCATGTCCTTGTACCAGTGCTGCATGCATAAGAAAGCAAAATCATGAGCACGTGAACACAGATGGATCTATCGATCAGAGAAATCAAGGACGTAATACCTGGAACTCGTCGCGCGGGTTGATGGGCGCGAGCACGACGGCGTCGTGGCGCACGGTGAGGCAGTAGCCATCGTCGACGCGGCAGAAGATCTTGAACAGCGTCTGGTCCTGCGGCGGGGGCTGGTTGCCGCCGTGCTCGTGGCCGTGGTGGTGGTGGCCGAACATGGTGCTTCGCTTCGCTTCCAGAAGCTCAAGCCACGGAGGGAGGTTGGGGAATGGGGACCGGCGCGGCTGATCCGATCCGAGGATGTCTGTGACTGGCCTCGCTCCCTGCCCCGGCTTTTATAGCGCGCGAGGAATGAAGCCGGCCGGCAGTGGTCTGCAGCGCCTATCTATCAACTGCAGCCCATCGACGCCCATCTATCAGCTGCAGGCCGCGCACCACCGCCGCCGCGTACCGGCTAGAGATGACGTGGCTGGCCTGTACACCGTCCCGTGGGTCAGCCCGTCAGTGGGTGGTCAAGGGCGCGTTGGTTAGCTGCATCACATCCAACCAAGCTGGTAGCATGCAACTTCACGCTGTGTTGCCTGTACGGAGACCTGGGCCTGTCCCGGTGCATGCAAAAGAGCACGCTCGGCCTGGCTCCCAGGAAACGAGTTTCGTTTCCGTTTCCGTTTCCCGCGAGCCTGGCTCGCTGCATGCGAGTTGGCTTACAGCTGATGACGGTATTAGTACGTGATTAGTATACATTAAGTAATATTAGTGTTTTCTGAAGCTCGTTAAAATTTGATAATGTAAACAAAGAGGTATTATAATATATTTATACAAAATAAATATTATTATGATACTTGCCTTGAATTTTTTCATCTCATGCGTGCGAGCAACCAAACATATTCTACTTGTCTTAATTTTTTCATCTCATCCGACGCTTCTCGTGCGAAAAAAAACATATTCTACCAGCAGCCTACCCACAGCATGGTTGGATGCGTACAAGCAACCAATTACCAATTGGACCGTTGTTGCATTCGCTGAGCCTGGCTCCCATATACGAGCCAGGCTACGCAAACGCCCCCTACAGGTCTGTGGCGTGCTGACCGATCGAGATGAAGGCTGGGGTATGGTAGGCGCGGCCTGCGTTAGGACCGAGGAGTGCCGGAGCCGCCCCGGCGACCGCACCCGCCGGGTCATGCTCTGTATTGGTGTGGTCGCCTTCGCAGGCGTGGCCCCAACTGTCGATGACACGCGGACGGTGCAGAGCTTGTTTGGTGAGAAGGTGCCGCCGTGGCTGTTGCAGTCCGCGTCCGATGAGTTGACCGTGGTGCGGTTTTCCTTCCATGCTAAGGCATTCTGGTCTTTGCCAAGTGCCAATCAAGAGGGTGCGTGTGGATCCATTTGGCAGGTGGAGGATTTAATGGAACGTGTGCGTATAGATATTGTCACATTTTGATTGAGAAAATAATGCATATACAAATCTTCGTTAGGGGAGGATTTCAGATCCGTGTGAAGATACGAGAATTAATCGAAAATATCTATCACTAAATCAAATAAAAATTTTCCAATCGTCCAACAGTTCATGCTCACGAGATTTACTGCTACAGAATCGGCCTGCAATTTTTTTTGATCCACACAGTTCGCCCACTTTGAAAGAAGCAATAAGCAAGAACAGGGAATCTCTTTTGAAGACAATTTTGGCCCACGTATGGTTCCTGTTGGCCCAAAAGATGTGTGCACAAGAAAGAAAGGAATGGTCCATTAGAAAAGCAGACCGTTAGGCCGCCGGCCCATCACTATACGCGAGTCAGGCCGTGGTCGTTACAAGGCCCAGCAGCAAATCCCCAAACGCGTGTGTGATTGGTGCGCGGCCCAGACAGCAGTTGCAGGTCGCGTGCCCGACTGCGTGCAAGTCGATGGATCGCACAAGTTGTAGGTTCCTCCGCCGCACTGCTAGGTGGCCCCCCACACTTCTTCTTCCTCCACGTCCGGAAAACCTATACATCTTCCGGAAGATGGAAGACCTTTGATATTCATGCGGTCACCGCTGGCCGCACGATCTCCATCTTCCTCACGTGCCTCGCCTTCTTCTTCGTGTGCCGCCGCCTTACTCGTGACACGTTGTTGCTAGGGTAGAAGCTTGCCGGAGGGGCAGAAGGTGGGCGGGGGCAGCTCAACGGCAACGTCACCGCTGGCCGTGGGCAGTGGTCGAGGCTGGCAGTACTTAAGATTAGGGTTATGGTTCAGGGTTCGGGTTTCGGAACTTCTAATGGCCAGCGGCCTCAGAGGAGGAGAGAGGTCGACGGCAGCTACAGGCAGCGGAGGCAAGGCGGCGCGGGAGCGACACTGCTTTATGACGGTTTTTTAGTGATACTTGACAAATTTATTCCGTCACATATTAAATAGTTTCTTGTAGTGGTTGCTAGATCCGGTCGTCCGTACGTGTCGAGTCATATCATCCCCAGATCGAGATCGTCACGTCCTTTTCGGGCAAAAGAAGCAGCATGAAGAAATTCCAACACGACGAGCAATCCCATCTGCAAGTATATATATGCTTGGAGGAGACGATCGAGGAGTGCCGTAGCGTGTGTGCGTGTGCATGCAGCGATGGCTACGCATATATAATGCACGTGCAGCTGGTGCTCTCGATCCCACGGCGGACACCTGGTTGGCCACAAACCAGGCGATCCATGGGCCAGATCTTCTTCTTTTCGATTTGCATCACGTTGACAATTACCGCAACCTACCCCGGCCCACGGATCCGGCCGTCATTTTCTCCCACTGCCACCTTGCACCTGCCCTACTTCTCACTACCACATCGTCACACATCTACCTGCTGCTGCAAGCTTTACACAATTTCGTCCTAGCCCTAGCTTCCACCTGCTTTCTCCTGTATGCATGTATGAGCAGATGTGATGATCATATCGATTCCTCTCGCAACTATTTGTGATGAAGCCGCCGAGTGCTTTTCACTATTTGATCGATGATCATGGTTGTATATGTACCAATCCGCCATGTATGCATTTACTGAGCAATCGATCGAGTGAAAGTTTTCCAGGTCGCCGTCCTTCCTTTCACATACGTACCTTGCACTGATAGATCGACCATGACAACGAACAATGCCCGATGCTCTGGCGGAAGGTACCCAGGTTGCGTCGTAGCGAGGTGGACGACCATCTCCTATCCAAATCACCTGGATTTACCTAGCTTGGTGGCGAAGGATCGGATCACCAGGTGGATCAACGCCCAGCACATACTGCCATCCTTCTCAAAAAGGATAAACATCATGCACACAGCAATTATCTCCCACTAAACATATTATTATTCATATATAAACCTCCCTCTTCAAGCAAGAAGATTACTATTAGTAGTATACCATGCATCTTGCTTTCAAAAAAGAAAAGAGTAAGGTTTTCAAAGCGCACCATGATAGCGAAGTGGCAAACATCGATGGGTTGTTCATCTCTTTAATTTCCATGGAGTTTTTATATATATGCCTTGACCTGCCGGTATGCCGCCTGCCAGTGATCTGACGACGCTGCCTCAATAATGCAGCATGCATGTTTTCACGCACATGCCTGTTTTCTTTACCAGCTAGCACATCGCTGGTCAGTTCAGTTCGTGCTTATCGTCTAACCTGCTGGATCGGAATCAGAAGCGTATACTTTTACGGCAGTCACTACTACAGCTAGCAGTCAAAGTAAGTGCCACATAATCAAATCAAAGTGGGACAGTTAGTAGCCTGGATTTATCATCAGTAGTAATTGTCGGCAGCAAAGCTTTTTAGTTTCTAATTTATTTATAGCTGGGGGTTGCAGGTTGCTTTGCTCTTGCTTGGTCTGGGCTAAAGCACGCAGACGGCTGCCTCGCGTATACTCATACATCACAAACAACCTGCAGCCTAGTGGAACACAATCATTTGGTTTCTTTATTTATGTACCCGCTCCGATCCCTAGTGACATTAGATTCCTGACTTTTAAATTCCAAAACATGTCAAATTCACAATTAAATTATATTATAGACGGATAATGACTTGGAAGATTTCCTGAGAAGTGCACATATTTTATTGCAACAGGCATACAACATGTTATTGTCTGTCAACCTCTACTTTATTAACTACCCAGGCAACAGCAGCCTAGCTAGCTCATTTTTTTTTTCTATATGCAACTATGGAGGATTGGAGGAAGAAAGAGAAAGCAATGGCGGCCGCACCAGAGATTAATTAAAAAGAAAATGAAAACAGAAGCTGAACTTGTGGCTAAGGTAGGCCAAGGCCGTCCAATATAATGTGTGCAGGTTGAGCTGATGATGCTCTCTCTCTCTCTCTATTTCTCTTCAAGGTTGATTGAAGAGGAGGAATGAATGAATGAATGAATGAAGCTATCAGAAGCTTTTCCGTTGAGTGCAACAGCACTGCTCTGGGAGCGTGTCCACTGAAGCGAAGCGACCATGCCATGTCCCACCCCAGCTGCCTGCTGGTCAAAAGGAGCTGCCCGCCCATGCGTACAGATCGACATGCATCTGCATTTCTCTCCCAAAAAAGAGAGAGAGAGAATGAAAAATGCAACCTGTATGGAACTGCTACGTAGGGCCACAATCTACCGCACCAGGAAAGGAACTGCCGCCAACCAGCTCTTGAGCAGATATAGCAACTTGTCATCCATTTATTAGTTGCTGCTGCTTTCTCATCGCCTGATCCATCAACATCTTCGATCGATCGCCAGTTGCGACCACACATACATGAACACACGTCAGACCCTGTTGTTCTACGACACAGTAGTATCTGCAGGCAGGCAGCTGCCTGATCTGATCTCACTGAGACTGGGCGAATTGAAGGGATCGGATATAGACCCGTGTAGGCAGGGGCAAAGGGATCGGATGTGCAGTGGGATATGCCGGTCTTGCTTGCACGTGTGGGGCAGATCGAACACGCACTCCGCCGGATAATCACGAGAGGACTTTTGTGATCCTCCATCTACCTACGTATGTAGCCGGCCCGGCCGGCCTTTTCCAGTATTTTTCGTATTCCTTCTTTCGTTCTTAGTCGTTTGTCAGTTGTTTGTCCACTACTGCTGTAGTTGCCTGCACTTCTCTTTCTTCAAGCTAGTTCACCCCATTGGTTCCAACCTTGTTGCTGCTGCCATAATAATTTGACCCAAATGCATGCATCTGCTGTGTGTGATGTGATCACTGTCCATCCAAAAGAAGAAGAACAGATGTAGAGGGACAGAGTTATCAGCACCACCATCTAAGTTGTTGACTGCCCAAGTTGGATCAAAGGTCCAGGCACAGCAGTTCTGATGATATGCTAATTCTGACCAAAAGAGAAGACAACTGTGTATCTGTCGGTGCGATTTTCTCTCTGAATTTTCATTCACGCAATAAAACTCATATTATTATCAGAATCTTGAAGTTTTCTAGTCGATAGCACAGCAGGTCACGCTGAATCCAATCGAGACGCATCGACCAATCTTTAGTTTCCAACTTGTGTGGCTGGCGGCTGAAGCAGCAACGAGATAGAAGGTAGTACTGGTCAAGACATGACAGATGCAGCAGGGAGTGGTAATATGCGCCAGGGAGGGTCGTCGTCAGCATCAAACCGCTTTCTTCATGCAATTGAATTCCCCACATCCCTTAGTAGTTTATTCTCACCAGCAGCAATGTTTATCCATTTCCTTTTCCCTCTGCAATGCATCTCTCTCTCTCACACACACACACACACACAGCATGGGCTATACCAAACATGCTGAAAAAGTTCAGTTATCTGTACTATCCTCTTCTCATCATTTTCCGTTGATTCATTCCTTAAATATACATACTGATACCAGTTGCTTCGTTATTTTTGTTATCTGCTTAATAATTCTCACCAATCAGGAATTTAAAAGGTCACTCGGATCCTCCTTTGACGTATACGCACTGATGATCTAGCACAGGAGCCCCATCGTACGTCACCTCACCGGCGTCTCACCTCATGGATTGGAGATCAGAGATGGATGTCAATTTTGGCAAGTGGAGTAGTGAGGAAGAGTTCCTCTTCCTCCTCGAGTCCGCCTCGCCATGGATCGCCATCATCCATCGTCTTCCGATCCACAGGTGGCGGGGCGCGCACGGCGACACGTGCCCACCGCCGGCAGCGACGACGGGATGACTAACCGCGCCAGCCCGCCCGCCAACGCAAGTTACAGCGACGGCGACTCCGGATCATCGGAGCATGTCGCTGTTGCATCGCGCGTGCGTGCCACAGCAGCCATAGCCATGTGCAGCTTGCCTGTTACTGGCTTTGATCCCTATGGCTAGATGCTTAGCCGCTGTCCACTTTGCTTTGACGAGTCGTACATGCCTCTGCTGCTACTGACACCAACTAGCTAGCGCGCTCTCGATCGATCTTGTCTGCAGCGCTAGCTAGCCTCTGCGCGGAAAAAGGCTACGGGGCCCAGGCTTTTTGGCAAGATACCATATGCCGTTAACGTTAACACGTTGCTTGCTAAGAATAAGCATTCTCTTGATAAGATGGTCCCGACCTGTCCATTGACGACCGAGTTGGGATTTGATCGGGTGCTTGACCTGCCTTTCATTACCATACAAATCTCTTGGCAATTGATGTGTTGTTTGGCTTGTTCAACTGGCTCCACATATATATTTTCGGAGAGAGATGGATTCTTTGTGATCAGTTAGTTGCCAAGCAGATGTTTGGTGCATCCAGACGACGTACTGTAGGTAATCTCGACTTGAGCACGCGCACCTACATTAGGCTTAGCTAAGCTCTGATGACACCACACGCTTGCATGGCTACCGGGTACTTCATGCATGCGTACAGCTTGATGATATTGACTACAAGATTTCCCAAGTCATTTTCTTTAGAATCTTCTCAAATGGCTAGGAGTTTTTTTAGAATTTCCAGAACATTTCTAATGATAAACTTCTCAAATGGCTAGGAGTTTTTAGTCAAATTCAGATAATTCATCATTTCTAATTGAGACAATTCTATAACTATTCAGTATTCATGGAGACTGGATGATGATGGTTTGAAATTCTTTTACTAATTTATTTTCAACCTCGGGGAATGATTAAACTATAAATTAAAACACTCGTCCACTTAAGAAAAATGTGAAAAATGAACAATGGCTATCAGCCATTTGAAAAAAGAAACTCGGGAAATCTAAATATTAATTTATGGAAAATGGATATATATATATATAAAAGAAAATGTGTTGATAATTCAGATACTCACTTTTCCAATAAAGTACATTTTTATCATATGTACTCAGGTTTTTTGTTGAACGTTTTTTCTATGCATATATCAAGTAATTTTATCGAAGTGACGGACTGATAGTATGTATGTGTACTCCTTACAAGATCTAAATATACACACTTCCCTTCACGTGCAGGCTCCCTCAGGCCGCATACGTGGAGATTGGAGTGGGTTGAAATTATTTTATTTAATCGCGCTCGCCAGGATTCGAACTCGAGACCTCTGGCCTTGATACCATATTAAGTTGCATGCACCAACCAGTTCAACCTAAAAGTTTAAGCTGATGAGGAGAGATGCGCAACCCCAAAGCTTAAGCTAATAAGAAGACGTAGGCAATTCACTTATACTCCAACAAGTATACGTGCCCACTTGAGTCGTGGAGTTAAGGGAGAGTTTGGCCTTTGGATGGACAAGGACCAGCAGCCCCGCTGAGTTCATTCATTTATCCAGTACAGCTAGCTAGCTAGCAATGCAATGGAAGCCCCACCCATTGGATGTGACGTATGAATAATTCCTGATATTTATTAATTATCGGCGCAAGAACATGTTCACCACGGCTTAGCGTTGAAAAATCACACCGGCCGGTACTCTGTTCGATTTTCGCATGGTCGCAAATTTAAATGTTCGCGAAAGCACATGCACGTACTATACTGCAGTATACCACAAGAACAAGCTGGTTTCTGCGCTGCACGAGCTTGCAATTCTTTGGTATACTGTATACAATAAGTCGGATGAAAATTAATGGTACCTAGCTAGTACACGTCTTGAGACCTATATGCATGTACAAGCTAGGAAAAGGCGAACATATAGTATGTTTATTTAGTGTCTCCTTATTGTAAACTAATAACTTTCTGTGATATGGTCGAGTCTTTTTCGTTCAACGTCTACTAGCTAATACTTGTGCTAAAACCACTTACGCATGCGCAAATCATGCATGGACCGTTGAGTGAAGCTAGCTGTACCCTCACGTCCCAGAGATACTACTACCATCTAGCATTAAGCAGGCGCGCAGCACAGTGTAAGCAGGCAGCTGCCTGCCTGCTGGATATGTTGGCACTCGACGAACCAATCACGCTGCAGTTTTAAGGAAGATAGCAAGCAGCAGTTATGGCGGAGAGATATCACAGGAGATTGATGAGCAGGCAGCGCTGCCTGCGGTGGCTGGGCCGGTCACCACCGCCGGGCGCCGTTGGCTGCAACGTCCTCCGATCATTCATTCCCCCCCAACCTTCAGCTGACGCCACACGCCCCCACGAGTCATGCCGGACGTGAGGAATAACGAATCAAACGACAGCCCGCTGTACTTTCCGGTTCTACCCCCCGGGGCCCCCGCACAATCGCGAGACTGCCACTGCGGCAGCCGCGGCCTCGTCACGCTAACGGACAAGGCGGGCTCAAGCATATAAGCGGCCCATCCCTTCGTCCCCGAGAGGTTCATTCAGTCAGTTCCCCACTCGATCTTCTTCCACGAGCTGCTGGTCTAGCTACTACCTAGTAGCTCCCAACTCGATCGATCGATCCATCCATATTGTCGAGGTGATTCTCTCTCTCCATTGATCCCTCAGATCAGCCTTCTCGTTGAGGGGATCGATCGGTGGATGGAGATGATGTCCGCGGCGCAGGCGGCGACGTCGCAGCTGCCGCCGGGGTTCCGGTTCCACCCCACGGACGAGGAGCTCATCCTGCACTACCTCCGCAACCGCGCCGCCTCGGCGCCGTGCCCCGTCCCCATCATCGCCGACGTCGACATCTACAAGTTCAACCCATGGGACCTCCCATGTAAGTTCGATTGCCTTGCTTGCTTGATCATCATCATGATCATGGATGTGTCATCGACGACAGAGCTGATCGATGATCCACCGCCTGCTGCAGCCAAGGCTCTGTACGGCGACGGCGAGTACTACTTCTTCAGCCCTCGCGACCGCAAGTACCCGAACGGCATCCGGCCCAACCGCGCGGCGGGGTCCGGCTACTGGAAGGCCACCGGCACCGACAAGCCCATCCACGACGCCACCACCGGCGAGAGCGTCGGCGTCAAGAAGGCGCTCGTCTTCTACGAGGGCCGCCCGCCCAGGGGCACCAAGACCAACTGGATCATGCACGAGTACCGCCTCGCCGCCGCCAACAACCCGCTCGCCGCCGCCTACCGCCCGCCATCCAAGTTCAGGAACGTCTCCATGAGGGTACGTGTGCTTATTGCGTCACCTCCGAGCTTCGACCATGACCACAGTCTCGTCTCCTCATGGCGTCCGTGCACGCACGCGTGCCCAATTTGATTCGTTCCTAACGACTGCAACAGCATTCGTGTGTCATGCCGGCGGCATGCACGCTGCCTGCGTTGCACCAGTCGTCGCGCCGCTGGTCGCCACTGCTTTTTCGTTGACCAAATTGCCCTTCCCATCATCATGCACACCGCGGCACTAGCGTCGCCGTGAATGGCAGCTTGCCGGTGCACGCAACCATAGATACAAGATTAATTAATTAGACGCACGCATTATATTATCATCACTAGAATACTATGCATGTATCGTGGATGATTTGCGAGTTGGGTAGGCGGCCGGCTAGCTGGCCGCTGACAACGATGGCCATGACATGACGCTGATGACATCGATCTTGGTGCGTGCAGCTGGACGACTGGGTGCTGTGCCGGATCTACAGGAAGTCCGGCCAGGCGTCGCCGATGGTGCCGCCGCTCGCCGACTACGAGCACCTGGACCACGACGACCCCAATTCCTCCGGCGGCTTCGACGACCTCTGCGGCTTCGCCTACGCGCCCACCAGCAGCAGCGGTGCAACTAGCACGACCGCCAGCAGCGCGATGATACCACAGCCGCCGGCGCTGCTGCCGAGGCTTCCGAAGATCCCCTCAATCTCCGAGCTACTGGACGAGTACGCGCTCGCGCAGATCTTCGACACCACCACGCCGGCCGAGCAGGACCTGCTCGCCGTGCACCCGTCCCTCAACCAGCTCCTCGCCGTCGGCGGCGACAGCAGCGCGCACCCCGACCTGACGACGATCTACTCGCCGTCGACCCAGGCCGCCGGCGGGAAGCGCAAGGCCATGTTGAGCCCGGACGACGAGTGCGCCGCGATGATCCACCCGCCGGCGGCGGCCAAGAGGCTCAACGGGTCGTGCTTCGACGCGCCGCAGCCGGCGGGCGGCTTGCCCGCGACGACGACGTCCGTGCTGGGCGGCCTCAACCATCACATGCTTCCTCAGTTCTAATTGACTTTTAGTTCGGAATGAACTGATGATGATCATTAAGAAGTCTACGGATCCGTCACCTGCGGCGACATGAGAAGAAAGAATTCGGGTATGCGCATTAAAATGGATCGTGCGATGAAGAAGTATTGTAGTATTGTACTAGAACTAGTATTGAACAAGTACTACGCCTAGGCATGCGATTTTTTTCTCCTATGTACTGTTGTATGTACTATTCATTTCAGGCACAGTGCAAAGCTAGCTGGAGCTTGATCTCATTCTCATCTCATGTACTACTGCTTCTAGTTACGAGTATATGTAGCCACATCAATAATGATTCTTTACTGGAAATTAATTAATGTATACGGTAAAAGATCATTAGCTGCAACAAGAGTAGTGTTATTTTGAAAAACATATGGCTCTGGAAATGGTACAATGGTGCATGCGATTTCATTCAGGTGTTGTGGATGGCAATTCACGGCGCGCCGTTTTCACAGTGGTTGAGTGGTGGATTGACCTTTCAGCGATTACTTTTATTACACTAGTAAGTAAAGCTGTTTTTCTTTTCCGGGAAATAGCATTAGTATTGTGGTAGCCGCCATTGCCCTAGAAATTCGACGAATAATAAAATGACGGCTGTGGAAAAGGATGGATGGATACAGATGATTCTCTGGTAGGAGCTCCTTCAGCAAAGTGCATGATTCCAGATAGCTTCTACAAGTGGTAGAGGATAGAATATACTCCTGTGATGACCAAATAAACAGCTCAAATTCAGTTCATATATACTGATCACTTTCCTTGGCCTATACATAGTTCAACACTCTTTTGATTAATTCTTTCCAGGTGAAGCTTGAATCTCTGTGGTTTTCAAGTTTGAAAAACTGCCTTATAGTGCAAGCATGTGTGAGCTAGTGATACAAAATTAAATGGGGGCAGTACCAGAAATACTTTAGGTCATTTCAGACAAAGGAAGCTGGTACAAAGAAGTTTCGACCCATTCGTCCCGCCAAAATTCTATCCATTCATCGATGAAACAAACCAAAAAATCATGGGCGTGACGTCCGGAGATAGCCTTTCGCGTGACGTGGTGGTTTCAGCTTTGTTTACACCTGACACTCCATTTTCAGGTGAGGTCGACGCAATGGTTTTCTTACTTGACGGAGTCATCCACATGTAAAGTTTTCCACACGGTCACCGGGCACTCAAAAAGTCGTGGAACGAATTGCACTTGTTCGAGACCCAGTGCCACGTTCCATACAGCACTTCTCCCCATTGGCTGCTCAAGTTCAGACTTGTCCCTGTTTTTACCTCACCCGTGACGCATCAGAACTCATTCCCTGAACACAATGGACTTTTACGTTTTACCCATGGTGTTGCTCCTCTGAGAGCCACTCAACCACAGGACAGCACACAGCAGTAGCCGCCGGATCCACATGCACACCAATGCGAATATGCCATAGGCAAAATTGCGACGGCAACTCGACGATGGCAAGCCCATCTTTACCGGGGAGGAGCCCAATAAACCATCAAGCCTCAAGCTCTTTGCGTCTTTCAACAGGAGCGCAGGACGACTGCAGGCAGCCGCCACGGTCTCTGCGAGACGACGAACACAATATATCCTGGTGAAGCTATCTCAAGCACAGCCACAACCACATAAAGTCAATCTTCAGTTACAAAGGGCAAAGCCTCAGTATCCGTTTTTAATTACTGACGAAGGTCATATCTTCAGTCAATGGACGATACATCTATGCATTTCTCAGTGAGCGAATGATGTGTTTTATGCACATCCTTGTGTTCTTCGTAGAGGTCAAAAAGAATGATAGAGACTCTCATCTTACTTGCATTAGTACAAAAAATAGTGCTCACAATGGCAGCTGGGACGAAGTACAACAGAGACTACCCTTGTGTATAAAGCTATAGTATAGGAGGCCAAATGAATTGAATGACAAAATGGTGATTTTAGCAGGCTCAGCACTGATCGTATAGGAAAACCTCTCCACCCAAAACTTCACGATGGCAACACCTTCTCATGTTCCCTGATAACCTGTTTTCTGCCTATGAAGATGCAACCTCAATGGCACTGCCAAGAGGCCATGCTGCTTCAACGTATGCTCCGTTGTAAGGCACCTTCTTTACCAAGGTCATCTCATGGTTTGGATCAACGCCTGTGAGAACGGAAGCAAAATAAGTGAGATTTTTTTTTCTTTAAACCTTCATGGTATTCTGATTATTTTCATTTGATCAGGCCTTACCAAATCCATCTACAAGCAATGTGTACTGGTAAACGAGATCCAAGCAGATATATGGAAGGTTATCCTTTTGGACACCAGGGTATGCAGCTTCGGCATCCTTCACGCTCAACTTACAAGCACGCTTTGCAGCTTGTTCAAAATCTGAGGGTTTAACCTTAGCCACAGCTGCCTTGGGGTTTACAAATCCAACCTGACCAGACACCAGGAGATGGTTAGAAATGAATACTGATAAAACAAAGAATACCAACCAGCTGGAATCAAGTTCAGAAGTTCAGACTTTAGACACAATGCTAGAAGAATCAGTAGCAGCAGAACCTTACCTCAGCAGCCCTGTCAAAGAAAAACGATGCCACAAAGAGATTCTTCTGTCCAGCACCACCGCCACCATTCCAAATGCCACCAAAAGAACATTTCATGTGGGTGCATGCTTCATCCACTTTAAGAGCTTTCACTGCATCATCCTTGCATTTTGAATAACTTGCACCAGAAGGTGAAGCTGAGGCTTCAAATGTTTCAGAGCCATACTTATATTGCCCTACAAACACAAACCCAATACAAGTATGTGCAGTCAGTAAAAAGTCAGATGATCATACATACAGAGTTATGGCAGAAAGCATGCCATGTAGAAAGTTAAACTGCAAATCCAACCAGGCTCATAATCTCTTATCTGCGCATGTATTTGTTATGTATCTATGAGTACAGTCATAATCAGCACTATAACAATATCTTAATGATGGACTTAGCTCTTATCTCAAAGAATGATAACAGTAGTCAGATATAGAATGAAATCGAGGGAAACAGCTACCTGACTTTGTTACAAAATACGAAATTATCTGTTTAGTGTACAAAATATTGAAGAAACTTAACAAAGTTCACCGCCATCTTTTCAGTATCAGAAATAAGGATAAATCAACTTCATTGGCAGGGAGCTAATTCATGATTATAACACACAAAAAGGAAACGCATGACAGGAAAGAGTAAAGTAGAAGTAAACAATGATACCTTGATATCCTTCTAACATACAGTTGCTGTAACCATTGCCATTGCCAGCTTTTAAGACCTCTGCTCTAGCAGCCAGCAACCCATAGTGCAAATAGCTGGAAAAAACGTAGTCATAACTCATAATCATGTGGTGTGGTTTGGAATAGACACACACACCAAAATGCATACAAAACACTCGTGCATGACTTTACACCTTGAAACAGTACTAAAATACTGGTTTTTTAGGTCACACTTTTACACACAATGGCGTAATATGCCCTTAAGGTTGCTCTGGCATAAGTTTTGTGCTATTTCTGCCTTTGTAATTACATAAGAATTCCCTTGAGTTACCGCTTTCAGAACTACAACACCTGCTTTTTGGTGAAACTATGACCTATGAATTCAAATAGGGAGAAACAAAGGATTTACAGGACTGGAACACAACTGAGAGTTTAAATAAATTTTGGAAGTTACCACATGCAAGGTTCATAAAGTAGAAGAACTTTTTAAAACAGCAGTAATCACACAAAGTTGAATAATTTGTAACACTGACCTGTGAACATAAAGATTATATGTGGTTCCTTTCAGGTAGAGTTTCTTCACATATGTGTCTTCCCCGTCAGATGGTTTAGGAACCTTTTCTGCATCCTTCTCTGCGATCGCATATGCCATTTGGACAGATCCACCACCAAGATCGACCACTCCAACTGTGTCTGCATAAGTCTTTCCCAAATTTCCCAACAGATAATTGATAGTAACCTGCAGGGGAGAAGAGTAATGCGTGTTACTTGTTTCTGGAGTAAACTCAGAATATAAAAGGAAAGACCCAAAAGATTTTTCGCACTAACTGTGAATAAATCCTAAAACCTCACATGGATAATCAGAGTGTATGAACAGGAGATATCAAAAGCTCTATAGTACTCACCTTGTTGTATTAGAACTTGATGAATTTAAACTAATTAACTTTTATGAATCTACACTGGTTTGAACTCTCTTATATACTACCATATATGCAGCATGCCGGATATCGGTTCTTCAAAAGATTGACAGATTGATTGCCCACTGAAACATTTGAAGTTCAAATGATTGCAGGTACGCTAGCTAATATCATCAATACAGAGCCTGAGCTACATTGAATGGTGGCAAGCCAAACATTTCTGAGAATCAGCAGGGAAGTGAATGCACAAGAGCAATGGTTAGATAAGGCCAGAGCATCATACCCACTCGTATGCACCTTCCTGCGATCCATCAAGAACCGTAACCCAATCTGCTTGGTTTTTGAACGAACTCTTTTCACGAAGAAGATCCCTAACCTGCACCGGTCGTGGATTCAGCAATGGTCAAATTCAGTCAATAAGAATTACGATCATTGTAATCAAACTAAAAAGAATGATATAAGAGAAATTTACCGCTTGCAAGATCTCCTCAGACTTCTCTGCTCCCAAATTTCTCAGCCCCGCGGTGGCCTGCGAGTGGATAGAGGAAGAAGGCAATAATAAGAACATTATCAAGCATTAATTACAAAATGTACTGGTGCGTTGTGCCACCCACCCCGACTCTGACAGGCGTTTGGTCGCGCAATTCCGCAGGTACCACTCGCTTGGCTTCATCAAGGAGAGAGACGAGCGACTCGGCAGCCTCCCGCGGGTCACTGGCATACGCGCTAAGTCCCGGTTTTTTCTGCAGGCGGGAGGGGGGGAGAGGTTAAGATGAGTACTCCTAGATAGGAACGAGATCCAGATCCAATAGATGAACACATTGCTAGTACTATTTGGCCAGTTTATATACCTGGACGAAGAGCTCGATCTCGCTGCCAATGTTGACCAGATCCAGGTTGGCGTCGAAGCAGAAGACGTGGACGCGGCTCCCTGAGCTCCCGGCGTCGAAGATGACGGCGTACTTCTTACCCCCGGCGGCGCCGTCCAAGGGCCCCGACCTCCTGGAGGCGGCTGCCGAGGAGGCGGGCGATCGCGGCATGAGTAGGAGCACGAGGGAGACGAGCGCGAGCGGTGCGAGGACAACGAGCAGGACGCCGCGGTATCGGTGGAGGCGGTCGGCGAGCGTGTCCTGGCGACCGTTGGGCAGCGCGGAGTAGCGCGGGCGCATCTTGGCGTCGGTGGGGAGGAGGAGGTCCGGTGAGGAGGGCGTGCGGTAGCGGATGCGGCCGGGGGGCGTGGGCGACGGCTTGACCGCCTCCTGCTCCGCGGGATCCAGGGCTCCGCGCCTCGGTGCGCGCCGCGCGCGTCGGTGGTGGATCTGCTGTTGCTGCGGCGACTGCGTCGTGGCGCGAGGGTTGGCGGGGTGTGGGCGACGCGGCGCGGCAGAGTTTAAGGCGGGCGTGGGGGTGGTGGATTTGAGTTGACCTCGGCCTTGGGATCGCGTGTCGTCGGGACGGGCGCAGCGGGCAGGAAATGCGAGCCGCCTCGGGATCTGCCGCGAGCAAGGAAGAGAAGGAGATGCTCTGGTCTCTGCTCGGCTGCTCGCGACGGAGGAGACTGGAGGGGGAGGGGGGAAGGGAAGGATGCCCGCTGCCGAGCTCGCCGCAGCCGAATCGGTGCTCTCCGGGGGCGCGCGCGTTGCTTTCAGAGTTTGGCCGGGGGCACCGGAGTTGCTGCTCTGGCGCAGAGGCTTGGAAGGGACTCCATGCTCGGTCCACGCCAACGGCGCGTGTTTGCTACGGAAACTTCTTACTGCTTGACCGCGTACACGAGATTAGCATGTGGACGATGGTGGATTGTGAACTAATTTTCTACGGCCACCTCATGCCTTCGCCGAATGTTTCCTTCGAAATCGAGTGCAGAACAGGGTCGATCTAGTTTAGATATGACAAAATGAGACCGTAACACGAGATGGAGGATTGTGATTTGTGAACTAATTTTCTACGGATCATATACCAATTCTATTTCTAGGTCCATTACGGATCCAGATATGGCGATTGGATCGATTAGTGGCTCTTGGCCACATTATTAGGGGTGGCTACAAGATTTCGTGGTGATGGAGGTAATTTCAACTTGCGGTTAGAGTAGCGAGGGGTCAATAAGAGATCAGAGGGCTCAAGGTGGAGTGGCGTGACAAACTTTTTGAGGGTGATTGGTTTCTTGCACGCGGCCAAACCAGGTTCGCGGGATGCAGGTAACGTTAGTTTGGTTGTCTGATCTGGGCATCGAGTCAGGCTCTCCGCGTGCAAAGGCACCCCGCGGCCAGGCTTCAGGGAAACGAGAGAATCGGCCAATTCTGCCAGGCCTGGCTCGCGCGGTGCACGCGAGCGCAGGGAGGAAAAAAAAAAGATCGGCCAATGACGGCTAGGTGCAGGTAACCAATCACGAGCTGCATCGAGTCTAACTGTCTGGGCGCAGGTAAGCAAACAAAAACCTCTTTCATCTAGCAGGTCTCGTCGGCACATACCTTCATGCGTGGTGCGAGCCAGCCTGAGGTGAAACGAGAACCAAACACCCCCTCTTTGTTTGCCTGGAGAAGTCTAACCTGACTTGCACCAGCTAGCCTAGCTCCTCAGAGCCAGGTCCATTGCATATAGGAGCATGGTGTTTGGTTGCCTGCTCGCACGGGTCAGACTCTCTCGAGAAGCTGTTTGGTTGCTCGGACGAGGATAGGTTGTATGAGATGAAAATATATAAATAATCATCGTCATGACATTTATTATGGGGAAACTATTATCTTATAGCTCTTAGTTTATCTTATTCCTCCTTAATATTAATTGAAATATGTTAATATCATTTAATATGTGCTATAATGTATTAATAATGTCATTAGATGACTAATTACCTGCATCATGCGAGCCTAGCCCGGCAGAAACGGCTGATTTCCTCGCACAGGTAGAACCTGGCTGCGGAGGGAATCTTGCACGTGCGTAGGCCTGAAAACGGTCGGGAACGGTCGGGAAAATATCTTAACCATTCCCTCTCCTATATTTTTTGGCCGGGAACGGAAACGGGAACGGGAAGGTCGGACGGGAAAACGGATCCGGTATTACAGGATATCGGGAACGGAATATTTCAAACGGGAACATGTCGATTACGATCGGAAACGGTAACACAAAACGGAAATATAGATATATGTAACCACTTAGAAACAGAGAGCTCGATGCAACAATAGCAACCATGCATAATCCATATGCAAACAAATAAACAATACGTCAATACCAGCCACAAGATGAACATGCTGACAAGTTGAACATGCATAATCCACACTCAACAGATGAACATGCTATCCACAGACCACAACTCACAAGTTCATAAATGTTATGTTCACAAATCACAAGTTGACAGGTCCAAAATAAAAAAAAACGGCAGGCACCAGTGAGTCAGTGACCAGTCCTCAGTCCACCAGGCAAGCGGCGAGCCAACAAAAGTACAGAAATAACAGAACACAAGTTCTACATTTCTACATGTCAAAGAGGTCCAGATCATCTTCATGTGGCCCATGTTCTTCATCACTGTCCGCGACATCATCGTCCTACAACAAATAGGAGGCATCAATCTTACAAAGTTACAGTAGCAAACAATGTTGAAAATGACTTAAACTAGACAGTAAAATGACCTCAATCTTCAGCTTCGAAGCAAGAGCCTCAATAACTTCAAGATCACCTACAATTGAAGCAATCTTTCTATTTGAAAATCATAGTTAGCCAAGACACATATATTAGAAAACATGATTATGATAAAATATTGTACAATAACTAAAACTGAGATACTTTTCTAACCTCTTCTGCCTGCAGCAACCCAATCTTTCATGCATATCAAAGCTTCAACCATTTCAGGATCAAGATGGCTACGAAAAGGATCAACAACACGTCCACCAGCGCTAAAAGCAGATTCAGAAGCGACAGTTGAGACTTGTACAGCTAGCAAATCACGAGCTATTTTTGACAGAACAGGATACTCATCGGTCTGGTTCTTCCACCATGCCAAGATATCAAACTGACCACTAAGCCTCAGAGGAGGATCTGCCATATACTTGTCCAGCTCATTCATATCATTAGCATCATGCCCACTAGACTCATATAAGAAGTTCTCTAGTTCATCGTCTCCACTGTCCACTAATAGGTCAGTTGTATCTATATCCTTAGCATCATTTGACCCACGTTTAGGCCTCGAAGATGAAGGTTCAGCAGTAGCATAGAACTGGTACAGTTTCTTGATGACATCAACAAGTTCATCAACATAAACTTGAGGTGAGGTACCATGGAATTTTCTCATGTAGAACTCTATAAGCCTTTTCTTATATCTAGGATCTAGAAAGCAGGCAATAGCAAGTGTAGTGGATGATTTCTTCCAATATTTTTCGAACTTCGTACTCATAGAACTTGCCATTGCACTAATAGTGGTATCTTGACAAACTGACCATTCATCTAGTAAAATCTTTATCTCACAAAACCCTCTATAGAATAGATTTGCAGTGGGATATAAAGTTCCAGACAATAGTTCAGTGAGATCAAAGAATTTCTTCAAGCATTGGAACAGTTTAAATGCCATGACCCATTCACTAGGAGAAGGAGTGATTTTTTCATACCTACGGCGATCTGACGATTTTAGCCTCATGAATGCATTCTTGTAGTACAAAGCATCTCGAAGCATCAAATACGTGGAATTCCATCTGGTTGACACATCAAGTGAAAGGCCCTTGTTTGTATCCAATCCACACTCGGTTGCACGCTTCATGAGCTCCTCCCATTGCAATGGAGATCCTTTGACAGCAAGAACAAGTTGTCTAATATTCTCAATTGTGGGTGTGATTACACTCAAACCATCCCTAGCAACAAGGTTTAGTATGTGACAAGCACACCTCACATGGAAGAATATTCCATCACATATCAAAGACGTTGCACTAGCATTAGCCTTTAGATCATAGATGATGTCTTTGACTGCTACTTCATTTGCTGATGCATTGTCCAAGGTCAGAGCAAACATTCTCTTGTCAATATACCACTTAACCATAAGTTCAGTAAATGTCTCCGACAGCTTTGTACCAGTATGACGGCCCTTTACATGCACAAAGTTAACAATCCTTTTCTGGATAGACCAATTGTCATCTATCCAATGTACAGTGACACACATATATGACTTGTTCTGATTTGAAGTCCACATGTCCATGGTGGCACTAAACCGGCAAGAGACAGATTTGAAGTAGTCATACAACCTTTCCTTTTCAGCTAAGACCATGTTCATAATTTCCTTCCTAATGGTAACCCGAGATCTGATTGGAAAGGTAGGACGCAGGGATTTGATGAACTCAACAAAATACTCATGCTCAGATATATTAAATGGGTACTCATGCATGACTATTGCTAGGTAAAACTTTCTCAAGCTAGCCTCTTCATCATACCTATATGGTACCACAGCAGTGATGTCTTTCTTCCCATCTTTTTCCACTTTGAGCTGCTGCTGGCCCTTCACTATACTATGTGCCACCCTCAGATGGGTCCAAAATCCAGTTGTTCCGTAATTACTCTCACATCTGCCCTTGTGCTTGCATCTTGGCCATTTGCAATGAGCCCAGACCTGAACATATGTCTTCCCATTATCCTCAATGACCACCCTCTTCGTGGTAAAGTACTGCCATACATCAGATGTGCACCTCTTTTGCCTCTTCCCACTACGCTGATCATCTTCAGCAGGCACAGACTCATCACCCTCAATAATGATGGTGTTGACGCCAGATTTCGTCACTAGTGAAATCGGCGCCAAGAAGAGAGGAAACTGGAAAAGTACAGTTGGGAATCGGCCGAATGCTGCTACAGTACGAGATCGGCCGATGACTTCTGCCTCGCTTCGGGTCGAGCGTGCCGGGTTCCCAATCGGTTGCCTCTTGCCGATAAGGAATCGGCCGATTAGGAGGTTGGGTTAATTGGGCCTGTATGGGCTTGGAAAGGAATAGAAGGATAAGGGGGAGATCAGCCCATGAAGCGTATAATAACCAACCTAGCACGAATCGTGCTTGTAAATATTCATTTTCTATTTGAATTAGGGATAGAATTCTAGTCAGTTAAGGAGTCATCTGTACGGGGCTATAAATAGCTACCTTTGTAAATCTGTAAAGACATCAACAAATCAATACAACCAACTACTTTTTCCTCGTACTTACTTTCAAGCAGGCGTCTTCGCCAAATACTTTCTTTTTTCACGAGTTCGTACGAGTTGGCAGGGCTGCATCAACTTGATCTCCGGCCGATCTTGTAAGTTCCGTTTACCGAGTAGATTCTAAGCTTTAACTTCGGGCGTATCACTGTTGTTTCGTTTAGATTTATTCACTAGTTATCGATATTTACTAGAATCATAGGTTTTACCTGTCTTTCTAGTTTTATCACCAGTTATCCAGCTAGGAATCGGTAGTTTCAGCTTTCTTCACGTTCTGCTATTAAATTCATCTATTTTATATTGCCGATTAGATCTATTCCTAGTGTTGTTATCATAGCTTTGCGTCGATTACTCCAGTAGTTTTCTGTCTACAAGGCTACGGTGATCGGCTGTCTCATAGCCAATTTCTTTATTACGGCAAATCGGCCGATCCGCTGATAAGCTCTCTCGAGATCGGAAATTTAGCCGATCGTGATTTCTGGACCTGACACGTATTCTTCCTTGCCAATCAACAGGTCAGATTGGCTGGCACGCCGCGCGAACCGCACCAGGGCAATCACCCGAACAGGAGTTAAGCAGATTCTCCCGGGTCGTGTGTCGGACGCTGGGATTCGGTTGACCGATTTCTAGCGCCAACACACTTTTGGCACGCCCGGTGGGACCAGTACAACCGCCATTATGTCGAAAGCTGCTGAAGTCTCCGAAGATAACGTCATCAAGGTGACGGAAGCAGATCTGAAGGACGACCAGAAGGAAGAACTGGATAGGCATACGGCACAGTTCCGGAAAGCTTGCCTACAGTCTTTCAGTCGCTCCAGAAGCGGGGAGACTATCAAGAAGACTCCGTTTCCTGCTCCCCACCAGATCACGATTTCTGAGGACTCGGCCAAAATGGCCGATATGGTTCAACAGTCCGTTTATCACGCCTTCGTTGATCAGTCCCGGTACTTTCAAATATGGTGTACAACGCCGTTGTCAACTCCTTCGCTGGTGGGATACCTCAAGGATACAGGGGACCGACATATACTCAGCCGATTCCACCAAACCAGAGTTATTTGAATTCGGTTTCTCAGCCGATCCAATTTTCTGTCGGGGGTTCAGGTGCTTCCTCATCATCAGCTCCTATGGGGTATAACTCCATCCAGCTGTCCTCTGCGCCGTTCCCTCCGGTTTGCCCAGCGCCTTGGGGGGCACCATCAGCCACGGCCGGTCAGAATCAATCGGCCTGTCAAGGGAGCCCACCATTCCAAGCATCTTTCCAGGCGGCCACTCGGCCGACCGTGCCGCCATACCAGCCTGTCGCACCGGAGGTCAACAAGACAGCAGAGCTCATACTGTATGATGAAACGAGTGGCTCATTCAAACAGCCGACCTTTAATACACAGCCGGCTTTCACTCAGATGCCACCTGCTTTCACTCAGCCTCAGTTTATTCCACCTCCGGTTTACCAGCACGTGCCAATACCTCAGCCAACGGTTCACCAGCAACAGCCGGATTGGTCGGCACGTATTGCAGAGGTGATCCAGGAACAATTCGGCTTAAAACCGAAGGTACAAACCTACACTTATAGGATACCATACCCATCTACATATGACCTACTTCCGTTTCCCCATCGGTATAAAGTTCCTGACTTCACCAAGTTCTCGGGGATGGATGATACTTCAACCGTGGAGCACGTGAATAGATTCATCATCCAATGCGGAGAGGCAGCTATGCAAGATGCTCTACGGGTGCGGCTGTTCTCGTCATCTTTGTCCGGATCGGCCTTCCAGTGGTTCACGACATTGCCACCAAATTCTATTATCACGTGGGCCGATTTGGAAAGACAGTTTCACAAAAACTTCTACACCGGAGTGCATGAAATGAAGCTCTCCGATTTGACCAGCCTCATGCAAAGAAGCGACGAGCCGATATCGTCATATGTACAGAGGTTTCGGGAGATCAGGAACAAGTGCTATTCTTTGGCTCTAAACGACGCACAGCTGGCCGATATAGCCTTTCAAGGCCTCCTGCCCCACATCAAGGAAAAATACGCCTCATAGGAGTTCGAGAGTTTAAGCCAGATCGTCCACCGATTGTCTGGACAGGAGGTACGTTCCTTCGATCCACGGAGGAATTTCCAGAAGAAAGTGGCGTTCCTGGAAGAGTTGGAGGACGAGGAAGACGTTGAAGTCGGACTTGCGGAGTGGATCAAGGGAAAGAAGCCGATATCATGCCCATTCGGCAAAAAGGAGCCAGAGGTGTTCGGATTTGACACGACGAAGGCCGATAAAATCTTCGACCTTCTCCTCCAGGAAGGACAGATTAAACTCTCGCCGTATCATACAATACCTTCTGCCGAACAACTAAAAAAGATGAAATACTGCAAGTGGCACAACGCCACATCCCATAATACTAATGAGTGCAAAATCTTCAGGCAGCAGATACAGTCGGCCATTGAGCAGGGCAGACTTAAATTTGAAGTGCCGACAAAATCGGCCAAGCCAATGAAGATCGACCAGCACCCCTTCCCCACCAACATGGTTGATACGGGAAAGAGTTCACTCCAAACAAAGGTGCTGACGTCCGAATCGGCTAAAAAGAGTGGCGCTGTCGACCCCAGAAATCAAGCTACGCCCGAAGATGTCAAGGTTAAGCGGCGGATGGAGGACGACGATGGCGAATCGGAAGAGCCACACATTACTTCCCAGTTCCTGCTCCAGAAATACCAACGTCAGCATGAACGCTCAAGATCCCGGGAAGAAGCGATGCGACGGCATGAAGATCACTGGAGGTGCCCGTTCTTCATCCACTGTTGGGAAAACAACCTCAGGCTACCTTCGGCCGATAGTTGCCGAGAATGCAACGGTCCATATCGTGGCAATTGGCCGTTCGACAGGTCTCGCTCCAGAGACGGAAGGCCAGAACCGATCAGCAGGAATTGGCGCAACCAAGGTGACCAGTGCCCTCCCGTGCGTGATCGGCTGGGGGGCAGAAGTGACCGATACGATCGGTCGGAAGATAGACGCCATGACAGGCAGGGGGGCAGGACTAATCGACATGTCTGGTCAGAAAACAAGGCCAATGTCCACAGCTGGCTCGAAGAAATGGCCGATGCTCGGGTGACAGACGAAAACCCGTTAGGACGAGAATCGGAGTGGGAACGCGCCAAGTCAGGGGGCAAACCAATAAACCCCAGGTGGTGTCCCGATGGATTGACCAAGTCTCAAAAACGAAGAATCCAACATCTCCATCAATGGGAATAGCAGGAGGAGGAACAATAGAGCACGACGGACAAGAAGGAAGGAAGGCCTCGGGTACGGCGCCCCAAGAGAAACGATAAAGAGAACGACGAATCGGCGGGTGACGAATCGGCAGCCGATATCGGCATGGTTTTTATACTGCCGATGGAATTCATGACTCCCGCCGATCAACAGGATATATCGGCGATAGAAGAACAGACGGCACAGTTGGCTTTGGAGCCAATGATGGCCATGTTCGAGAAGCCCGAGGATGACGAACGACAACACATGAAAGCGCTGTTCCTTAAAGGGCATGTCGACGGCCGCCCCCTCACTAGACTGATGGTAGACGGAGGAGCTGCAGTCAACATCATGCCATACGCCGTGCTCCGGAAGCTTGGAAAAAGCGATGACGACTTGACCAAGACGGACATGATGCTCAAGGACTTCGAGGGCAACGTGTCAAACGCTCGCGACGCTCTCTGCGTCGACCTCACCATCGGCAGTAAGACCCTTTCTACCACCTTCTTTATTATTAATGGCAAGGGATCCTACAACATGCTACTCGGCCGGGACTGGATACACGCAAATTGCTGCATCCCGTCAACAATGCATCAATGTCTCGTACAATGGGTCGGCGACAACATCGAGGTAGTTAACGCCGATTCCGCATACAGTATCGCGGCAGCCGATACGCAGCAGTGGAGCTGCGAAACCGTCAGGTGCATATCCGGTAGAGTATGGGAGACCGATTTCCTGAAGGTCACCGATTTTGGCCTGCAGCCGATCCGAGCAGTCGGCTCTGAAGACTCAGAATAGATGGATCAGTTCGCCCGAGAAGATGGGAAGCTAGGGCACGGGTTCACGTCGGCCGATTCATTAGAGATGATAGACTTAGGCGATGGTACCAAATCAAGGCCGACTTATATTAGTGCAAATTTAGACCCAGAATAGAAGTGTAAATTGACAAATTTGTTAAGAGAATTTAAGAATTGTTTTGCTTGGGAGTATCATGAGATGCCCGGCTTAGATCGATCTATTGTTGAACATCGGCTACCCATAAAACCAGGGTATCGGCCGTACCAACAGCCTGCACGGTGCTGCAATCCTAAGATTCTACCAGACATAAAAGTTGAAATAACTCGGCTAATCGAGGCAAAATTTATTCGGCAATGCCGTTATGCTGAGTGGATCTCCAACATTGTACCAGTGTACAAGAAGAATGGAAAGCTACGCGTTTGCGTTGATTTCAGGAATCTTAATCAGGCCACACCGATGGATGGTTACCCCATGCCAACGGCCGATGTGCTGATCGACGCTGCCGCGGGGCACAAGATTATTAGCTTCATGGACGGAAACGTTGGGTACAATCAAATACTTATGGCCGAAGAGGACATACCCAGAACGGCCTTCAGATGCCCAGGCCATCTTGGTTTATTCGAGTGGGTGGTGATGACTTTTGGCTTGAAGAACGCTGGCGCTACGTATCAGAGAGCCATGAATTACATATTTCACAAACTCATTGGCATTCTGGTAGAGATCTACATCGATGACGTCGTAGTCAAGTCCAAAGGTCACGAAGAGCATCTGGCCGATTTACGAAGAGTGCTAGAGTGCACCAAGAAACACGGGCTTAAGATGAATCCCAATAAATGTGCTTTCGGCGTATCCGCCGGACAGTTCTTAGGATTCATGGTGCACGAACGAGGAATAGAGATCAATCGGAAGACCATAGCAGCCATCAACAAAGTCGTGGCCCCGCAGAACAAAACCGAAGTGCAGTCTTTAATCGGCAAGGTGAATTTCATCAGAAGATTCATATCTAATCTATCTGGGCGGATCCAGGCGTTCACACCACTGTTGAAGTTAAAGCCTGACCAGGAATTTGTATTGGGGGAGGAGCAGCGCAAAGCATTGGAAGATATCAAGCAATACTTGGTCTCACCACCGGTATTGGTTCCTCCTCAGACTGAATGCGTGGTCGTATGCAAAGATGACGTAGTAAAATACATGCTATCACTGCCGATCTTGAAAGGACGAATCGGTAAATGGATCTTAGCGTTGTCAGAGTTCGACCTGCGGTATGAATCGGCAAAAGCCGTCAAGGGTCAGGTCATGGCCGATTTCGTCGCTCAACACTGCGGACCGGAGATTGGCCTCATAGAGCCGGCACCTTGGACTTTATATTTTGATGGGTCGTCATGTGGGGTCGGATCAGGAATCGGCATCGTTCTCATATCGCCTCGGGGGGCAAGCTATGATTTTTCTCTGCCGATAGAAGCCACCGCTACTAACAATCAAGCGGAGTACCGAGCTGTATTGAAGGGCCTACAACTATTAAGAGAAGTCAAGGCCGATTCTGTTGAAGTCTTCGGGGATTCCAAGCTTATTGTGGATCAACTGACCGGAAGGTCCGAATGCAAAGACGACGTATTAAGAATTTATTACGAAGATTGCTTACAGCTCTTAAAAGAATTCATATCGGCAGTAATCGAGCACATCCCAAGGGACCACAACGAGGGTGCCAACAAGCTCGCCCAGCACGCATCTGGATATCGGCCAATTCTAGGCGCTATGGCTCTAGAGCTCACGGCCGATGACTGGCGGAAAGAAATTGCCGACTACCTGAAGGATCCGGCTAAAAAGGTGGAACGACGAGTACGTTTTCATGCTACTAAATATGTACTGCTCGAAGACGACCTGTTCTACCGAACGATCGACGGTGTTCTACTCAAATGCCTGGGAACAGAAGAGGCCAAGACTCTAATGGGAGAAATCCACGAAGGGGTATGTGGAGCGCACCAATCGGCCCATAAGATGAAGTGGATGATCAGGAATAATGGGTACTACTGGCCAACGATCCTCGAAGACTGTTTCAAATATTATAAGGGATGCCAGGATTGTCAGAAGTTCGGGAATGTCCAATGTGCACCCGCATCGGCCATGAATCCCATTATCAACCCATGGCCGTTCAGGGGATGGGGGATAGACCTTATCGGCCAAATTTACCCTCCATCAAGCAAAGGGCACAAATTTATTTTGGTGGCTACTGATTACTTTACCAAATGGGTGGAAGCAATTCCGTTAAGAGCCGTGACATCGGCTATCATGGCCGACTTTGTAAGGGATCATATCGTCTACCGATTCGGCATCCCTCAGACTATAACAACCGATCAAGGAACAATGTTCACATCGGGGGAATTCGAGGAATTTACAACCGATATGGGGATCAAATTATTGAATTCTTCTCCGTATTACGCCCAAGCCAATGGTCAGGCCGAATCCTCTAATAAAGGGATAATTAAGCTAATCAAAAGGAAAATTGAAGAGCAGCCAAAGAAGTGGCATCTATGTTTGACTGAGGCCTTATGGGCATACAGGATGGCTTGTCATGGAGCCACCAAGTTATCCCCTTATCAGTTGGTGTACGGTCACGATGCAGTACTACCATGGGAAGCAAGGGCGGGATCAAGGCGCATTTCGCTCCAGGACCAATTAACGGCCGACGACTACTCGTCGCTCATGAAGAGGGAACTCGATGACTTGGCTGGCCAGCGGTTGAGAGCGTTGATAAGCATTGAAGAAAACAAAAAGAAAGTAGCCAGGTGGTACGATAAGAAGGTCAAAGTCAAACAATTCTCCCCTGGGGATTTGGTATGGAAGTTAGTATTGCCGATTGGGTCGAAAGATCCTAAATTCGGAAAATGGTCTCCTATATGGGAAGGGCCGTATAAAATCGGCAGATGTGCTCCAGGGAATGCTTACATTTTGGAAACAATTGAGGGAGAAGAATTTACTAGGGCTCTGAACGGAAGGTACTTAAAAAGATACTACCCTAGTATATGGGTCGGAGCATGAGGAATTGACCGTAATACAATTACACACAACCAATGTAAAACGGTTTAAACGTATAATCGTCCAAATCGACCGATGTGTTCATTCGGTACGGATGGTGGATTACACGGCCGACAAGATGCAAGTCGCCCTTAGAACAAAAAATACAATAACTAATTATTCTTTTTCTTGTGCTCCCTCTCAGTCCGACCTAGCTCTATCATGAGACGGATGTACTCTTCTTCTATTGCCTTCATCGAAGCCTCCGCTTCGACTTGACGGGGGAGAGGGTGGCTCAGGTCCAACGCCGGGCGTGACGTTCCTGCCGCCGCATTTTCGTGGGCGACTCGCGGAGGAAGCGGATGACTTCTATCGGCTGAAGGTCGCCGGCGACCGTTGCTCTCCAGGAAGTCCAAGACCACACGGGCCTCCGCAGTGATGTGTTCTTGAAGTTCGTCACGATGAGCCCTGATCAGGTCCTTATCCTCTGACGACAACGGGTCATCAGAGTGTATGAGCTCAATGGCGCGTTCGAGCTCGGGGCTAAGACGCCGAGGCTGAAACAAAGAAAGGGTAAAAAGGGGCGTCCTCTTCCCAAGATCTAAAAGAGAAAGGGGAATCAAGGCCAAGGTTTCACCTGGTTGACAGAGGAGGAGGAAGCCGACGAAGACATGACAGAAGGTCGCGCCGACGAGAAGGGTGAGAGAATAAAACCAAAGCCAAACTGGTACTCTCGGAAGGAAGTGCCTAGGCCGGTACTTATAAGAAAAAAGGCGTGGAAATTTGGTAAGGATGCGTCCTGTCGGGAATAGGAAAGGCAATAAGTAAAGGAGGCGTCGCGAAGGACGGTTAAAGCAGTTATTAAAAGTTCGTACAAATAGTCAGTGCCTTTACAGATTACCCAGAAGGGTATCGATAGCCGCGATTGCCCTACGCCGGATCTGATCGGCAGAGTCCAGGACCCGTTGGCCGTCATCCGCCGATCCAGGGACTTCTGATGCGCTGCGGTGGAGTTTCAGGGCCTCATGGGCCAAGTGCTGCCTCTCCCGTTTCAAATCGGCAATGACAGAAGGGAGTTCTTGGAGCCTTTTCTCTTCGGCACTGATTGCCTTGGTCACTTGCTCCATTTCCTTGGCGAGCTCTGCCCTTCGGCGTTTAAGGCGGTCTATCTCACCGATGATCCCTGGGCGAGAGTCCTCTAGAAAATGGATACGCTGGTGCGCCTCTTGAGCTTGACGTTTGAACGCGTCCTCCTCTTCACGAGTCTTGGCCAGCTTGGCGCGGTCGGCCATGTGACGAAGGGCTCTGAAGACCGGGATCCTCATGGACTCGATGAATGCAGCTGGCGCCAAGGCTTTCTCCACCTCTTCTGGTACTCGTCCGCTGACGTCACCAAAAAGCTGCCGAATCGGTGAGGCATCTTCTACTAATCGGCCGATGTCCCCTTGAAGAAGGGATCGGATACTAGTAAGTTTGGCTCGGACGTCGTCAGGGATGGAACTCAAGGCGACTTGGCAGGAAGCGACTTCTTCATCGTCGGAGAGGGCAACCGCAAAAGAGAAGAGGCTGTTGTCGGGGGTGTCTTGTTCCTGGGAATGATAAAGAGGAAAAATAAATCGGCTGATGATGGAAGCAAATCGGCTAAATAAAGCCGGAAGATAACTTACCACTTTGAAGCGAATTTCTTCATGTTGCATTTGGGAAGCCGTCGTGCCTTGCTCAGGGGCTTGTACCATGGGTTCATCAGAAGAGGAAGACTCCACGGTGATCGGCGCGGTGCTTGGACCAGCTCCCTGAGAGAGGACTAGTGGTTGAGAAGCGCTTGGCGTACCGATGACCTGTGTCAGAAGGTTGAATAAGTATATTATGCAAATACCAGGGAAAATCGGTGAAATAGTGTTGTACCTCAACGGATGGAAGCGGGGGCGCGTCGATGGCCGATTGGGTTGCTGCCGATGGTTGTGTGTCCATGGGAGTGCTCTGTGCAGTCTAAGATAAGAAGGATTAATATCAGAACGACAATCAGGAGGAATAAAACGTAAGTTTACCTGAACGGCCTCTAACAACAATGACGCGGCGGCTGCCCCAGCTTGTTCGACAACTTGAGTATCGACATCTCTAGTGGCCTGAGAGAGTGGCGCGGCCGAAGTCTCTGCCGATACGAGCATGGGAGGGTCTGCCGATTCTATACGGGCTCGGACTCGGCGACTGGTCTTCTTGGCGATTCTCTTCTGAACTTGTTTCGATCGGCCAGCAATCACGTCCACGGACGGAGCATCATAGCCGATGAGAGGGTAGGAGGTGTATGGATGATGACTCTCTATTAGCCGACCACTCCGGCTGTGTGTTGGAGGAGTACGATTCTCGGCCTGAAGAAATAGTAAAGCCATTAGTGTTCAGTCACGTTAAGAGGAGTAAAAATCGGCTAAGGAAAAATACCTCGGCGTTCGGGTCGATGTTGGCTGGATCCAGAAGGTTGCAGTATGCCGATGCCGAATTGCAGAAGAGGAATTGCTTCCAATCGGCCCAGCAGAGTTTGAATGGCTGGACAGCAAAGGGAGCTACTATCCAGTTGTTCAGGTCAATGGTGTTGGAGTCTGGAATCCGGTCTCGTACCCGACTGTAGTCCAGACCGGTTGTGAGCTCGTCTCTGAACTTGACTCGGCCAGCAAAATACACTTGAATCGGCAGCTGACCCATGCCGAACTGACGTGCTGCAACAGAGGGGTTTAGAACTCGTACGTGGGGGCATCTTTCCCCGAGAAGAAGTTGGCTGGCAAGATTCCTGGCTTGATTAACTCATCGTTGAGTTCTTCGTCGAATCGGCTAGTGCTTGAGTCGAAGCAGGTTGGGAGTTCAAAGATTGGGTCATCCCGCCGATAAGGAAACCAAACGGTTGCATCTTCATTAAAGCTGTTATAAAAGCATCGGAGGTACTCGGCTACTTTTGTAGCAGAATACGTGCAACCTGGAAAGGCCGATGCTGCTTCACCAAAAGACATGCATCGGTGACGTTCGGTAGGATCTTCCGCCGATTCGATGTTGGGGAACATCATATGGTCCACTCTCTGCTGAGTGATCTCGCTCATATAGAGGTTCAGCCATAGGTTGATGAACCACCAGGGTCTGCCTGGATTTCCGATCGGTTCTCCCTTGGATAGTCTGATGCCGATTTGGTGGAGCATGTGGTACGCCGCCCCTAGCAAGTGTTTCCCAAGGGGAACACGGTTTCCTCTGGACAGTGCTTCGGCTAAAGCCTGGGTGTTGGTTGATGGGCCGGCGGCTCTTCCACAAAAGAAGTGTTTTTCTAACCACATCATTAAGAAGGCCGTGTGCTCCCTATTCTCAACAGACCCGGCTCTTTTATTACATCTGATGAATCCTTTCCACCCGTCGATTCCCCTTGTGTCCAGCCGATGTGACGTTGTGGCTAAAAGGTGGAAAGGTGTGTCCGGGGAAGAAATGTCAAGGCCGGTCAACAAAACCACATCGGCCAGTGTGGGGGTCATAGGTCCATGCCCAAATAAGAAAGCATTAAGTGCATCAGACCAAAAGTAAGAAGCCGCTATTACCAACGGCTCATTTCTCTCCATCTGGGACAAAGACAGGTTGATACACTGGCCGATTTTGAGCTCATCCCATGAGACACTCTTCGACGCGGCTACCCGTTGGTACCACTCCCTCCAACCTAGGGTTTCATTCGGCCAGGACCTAAAAGTGCCAAACCAGTGATCCAGGTCAATGCCGGATTGTTTGAAGGGGATCCTGTGGGTTTCTAAATTGATAAGCTCTATTGGATCTAGGTTCCCCATAGGTCCGAGACAAATAAGGCTGGGATTTCCCGTAAGATGGATAGTGATGCGATGCCTAACCGCCTAAAAAAGGAAAGGGGGGGTGTAAAAAGGTAAGAAACAGATCTAAAGTAAATGCATTGCCGAAAGAAGAAGGATTCGGTAATAACCTCTGGGATGAAGTTCCGGGTGGTCGGCGTGGTCGCCGGTGCAGATGCGGATGATGAGGCCGCGATGGGGATCGCCATTGGGATCTCCGATGAAGCTCCTTCTTCTGTCGATGGAGCAACTGCCGTCGCCACTACCGCCGGAGGTGCCACTTCCGGAGCATCGCGCGCTGGAGAGCTGCCAGAAGGAGCCGCCATTGGAGAGGAAGAGAAGAAGCAACAGGAGGATGGCGCTAGGAAGCTCCGGCTGCAAGGGAAAGGTGCTAAAGAAAGAAGAAGGCGCGCGCGCTGAGAAAGGAAGACGTGAGCTTGAAGATGAGGTGCGGGGGTGAACCGCTATTTAAAGGGCGCCTGAAGAAGGGTAAAAATGGGATTTTCACCGCGCCGGCGTTTCGAGTTTTTCGGGAGTAGTGGTTGTCGTGGGCGCCCGTTTCGAAAAGATTGCAATCATCAGCTGGAAGATCGCGAAACGGAAGGATATTTTCATTGCGGCTGTTTTGGAGGAGAAGTTGAAGAGAATTTCGAAGTAAAAGACTATGTTTTACTCCGAAACTGGGGGGCATGTGTTGACGCCAGATTTCGTCACTAGTGAAATCGGCGCCAAGAAGAGAGGAAACTGGAAAAGTACAGTTGGGAATCGGCCGAATGCTGCTACAGTACGAGATCGGCCGATGACTTCTGCCTCGCTTCGGGTCGAGCGTGCCGGGTTCCCAATCGGTTGCCTCTTGCCGATAAGGAATCGGCCGATTAGGAGGTTGGGTTAATTGGGCCTGTATGGGCTTGGAAAGGAATAGAAGGATAAGGGGGAGATCAGCCCATGAAGCGTATAATAACCAACCTAGCACGAATCATGCTTGTAAATATTCGTTTTCTATTTGAATTAGGGATAGAATTCTAGTCAGTTAAGGAGTCATCTGTACGGGGCTATAAATAGCTATCTTTGTAAATCTGTAAGGACATCAACAAATCAATACAACCAACTACTTTTTCCTCGTACTTACTTTCAAGCAGGCGACTTCGCCAAATACTTTCTTTTTTCACGAGTTCGTACGAGTTGGCAGGGCTGCATCAACTTGATCTCCGGCCGATCTTGTAAGTTCCGTTTACCGAGTAGATTCTAAGCTTTAACTTCGGGCATATCGCTGTTGTTTCGTTTAGATTTATTCACTAGTTATCGATATTTACTAGAATCATAGGTTTTACCTGTCTTTCTAGTTTTATCACCAGTTATCCAGCTAGGAATCGGTAGTTTCGGCTTTCTTCACGTTCTGCTATTAAATTCATCTATTTTATATTGCCGATTAGATCTATTCCTAGTGTTGTTATTTTAGCTTTGCATCGATTACTCCAGTAGTTTTCTGTCTACAAGGCTACGGTGATCGGCTGTCTCATAGCCAATTTCTTTATTACGGCAAATCGGCCGATCCGCTGATAAGCTCTCTCGAGATCGGAAATTTAGCCGATCGTGATTTCTGGACCTGACACGTATTCTTCCTTGCCAATCAACAGGTCAGATTGGCTGGCACGCCGCGCGAACCGCACCAGGGCAATCACCCGAACAGAAGTTAAGCAGATTCTCCCGGGTCGTGTGTCGGACACTGGGATTCGATTGACCGATTTCTAGCGCCAACAGATGGCATTTGTTGTATCTGTTCCTTGCAGACCTTGCTGTCCAACATTTCCACCAGCAGCACCACCACCATTTCCACAAGCACCATTTCCAAAACCATCACCAGCACCATTTCCACCACTGTCACTACCACTGCCGCCTATATCAGCTGCACCAGCACCACTGTCACTACCAGTGCCACCTCCACTTAGCAAAGAAACCCCATCATCAGTTCCTGGACTAGATGCTGGAGTTGCACTAGACAGACACAAACCACTTGTTGACCTTGACATCATACATCCTGCTAAGAGAAATACATGAATAAGAACCAGAGACTATAAATACATGAATAACTTTGGTTGCACTAATATACTTGTATTCCTATGCAATTAGAAAACACGATCATATAGACCAGAGACCATTACTACATCAATACATCATCAATTCATCATATAGATACAATGACCATTACAAAACATACACGATTTAATATATAAAGTGTAATAACATATTGCAATACCTCTACATGATATCACAAGCTAGGTTGAGTAAAATATGAAAGTTTTTGGATTCTATGAGTAGCAATACAACTTCTTGAAGCAATTACAATTTACAAGGATAATACACCACCTGAGGTTGGAGTTGGAGTAGGAAGCATGGTGCTATGCACCACCACCGGTAGTGGCGGCTCCAGGATGAGCCGTCGCTTGGATCCCGACGAGCCAGCAGCAGAGGCGGCAGGACCCCCAGTCGGCGGCGGCATTGCTCCGCCGATGGAGGACGACCGCCGGCCGTGGGAGCCTGGACGCGCCGACGCGCCGCCTGGAGGAGGTAGGAGCGGCGCGCCTGGAGCTGGCCAGCTGGGGGCTGGAGTCGGGGACGGGCGGCGGCGGACAAGCGGGCGGCGGCGGACGGACGGGCGGGCAGCCGAGGATGGGCGGGCGGCAGCCAAGGACGGGCGGGCGGCGGCACCCGACGGACGGACGGACGGCGGCGGACGGGCGGGCGGCGGACAGACGGGCGGCGGCGGACAGACGAGCCGCGCGCTAGGGTTTGCGTCGGCGCCTCGGCGGACAGTCGGACAGAGACACAAAGTGCCTGGTTGACTGGTTGCGATTTTGGGCCGCGCGGCCGTGCGGGACGGTGGAATTTTGCTGGGCTACAAGTTGAAATGGGCTGAAAATGAGATTTTGCTGTGCAAAATACGGGAATACCGCCGGTATTTTTCCTGCTGAATACGGGAACCGTGAATACGGTCGGGAGAACCCCTTAACTGATTTCGTTCCTGTTCCTGCCTAAAATACGGTGTCGGTTTCCCGTTTTCTATTTTTCCTGCAAAAACGATATCCGATCGGTTAATGCGGTATACGGTGTCGGTCGGTATGGGAATTTCCCGTACCGTTTTCATCCCGACACGTGCGGAACCTGACCCAGCAGATAGGTGAACCAAACAAATAGAGAATCTTGCACCAGCAGAGCTTGACTAAGGCTGATGCAGGCGACCAAACGCCCCTGGACGGCGGCATCTCTGATCGGTCGGGGCGGCAGAGAGAACGAACGGAAGCATCGACAGGAAGAAGGAAGGAACACGTTAGGCTTGAGTTATTTTGGGCTAGATTGATGGGCCAACTCGGCCTAGGTGCGAATGCAAGCAGAGCCCACAGAGAAACGGCCCAAAAACACAGGTAAGAAAACAGCCCAATGACACAAAAGGGCTTCCTTAATTCTTCCCAGCAAAATAGGCATCTTGGTCATGAAACTTTACACAAAAGGTCAACTTCGTCCCTCAACTTTTTCATTGACCAATATAGTCCCTCAACTTTTATTTTTGTCAAACTCGTCCTTGTGCTGATACTAGTATGAAACTAATAAAAAGGTCCATTTTACCCTTGTCTCTTTCTCTCTTCAATTTTCACCTTTACAATTACAATAACATATGATCCAAAATAAATACGAGGATACGTATATTTGTCAAGGGAGTATGAACACATGCATGGAGCATGTGTAACGTACCACGAGTATGTGAGTACATGTTGATTTTAGAACATCCCTACACACGTTAAGTTGTATATATACCAAAAGAATATGAGTAAATACTTGTTTGAACAATATATTTTGCCTATCAAATTCGTACGAGCACATAACTAACTTTCTGGCTCGGGGCAAGTGGCGACTCGGCGTACTTCCGCGACTTAGCAATTGGTCATACGCCTGTGGAAGCTTTCTATGTAACAACCGACTAGGATTATATCATATTCGATTGTAACCCTAGGTCGTCAGCCTATATAAGGTGGCCAGGGGCACCCCTCAAGGGTAACGCACATCGACCCTTCGCATCCCATACTTGCAATACAATCCACCAGAACATAGGACGTAGGGTATTACTCTTTGTAGGCCCAAACCTGTCTTAATCTTGCACCCTTGTGTTACCATTCGAGTTTTTGGTCTTACGATCTCCCCCGACTACAAATCTACCACATGGATAACCCCCTGGTGGACTGCCGGTCACTAAATCCGACCGGGAGAATCCATGAGTAGCCTTCGAAGCAGCAGAAAGTGAATGAAAGGAATGTTGTACCTGCTGCTCCGGCAACAGCACAAACGAGTGGTCTTTTTAGCCATGGCACAACACATCCTCGCAACCCATCCTCGTCTGGCGTCGCTCCTTGGTGAGTCACAAATCCATGGCAACTTGTAACAACAAGAATAGGGCATGAAGAATCTTCATTGTGAATAGAAAATGGATAGAGTTGACTGATATGAGATATCCCTACACATCCGTTGGTACTTGCTAAAACTGAAAAAACAAACTATTCAGTGACCGGCTTACCTTGGAGGCATTTCCTCAAGCAGGTTGGGCGTTGTCTATATTGACGGCCACTCTAGCTGCTGGGGTAATGGCTGGTGGGCTCTGCGCCATGGGAGGTCGCTCGGGGGTGTGAGGGAGCTGCCCACGCTTGCACGTCCCATGTCTTCGTTGCACCCGCGCGCACCTTGCGCAGTGCTGGCGCGAACATTGTATTAGTTCCTCGGCGAGCGGTGGACAGCAGGCGTCGGGGATGGACAAAGGCTGAAGGGAGGTGTAGAAGGAGGCGCTATGCGCTGTCGGCACCTCAAGCTGACTGTGTGCCGCCGCTGCTGTCGGATCGGAGACCGAGCAAGAAAGCAAGAGGGAAGAACAAAGGAGAGACCAAGGTCTCCAATGGACGGAATGAGCAAATGTGAGACTCTGCAAGAGCACGTAGCCCTCACCTAAAAGTAAGGCGCCCACGTCGTGGAATGCTGGCGACGCAAGCAAATGGGCAGCCACTGTCCACCCGTCCCGTCGGTCACACCACGCGCGTACAGAGCAGGACTGTAGGAGAAGGCGAGAGGGCGAGCCGCATCGCATAGGCGAACCAGTGGAGCTGGGGCGATGTGCACCGTAGAACATTGGCGATGCAAGCAAATGGGAGAGGCGCCATCCTGTCAGTCAATCACACACGTACGGCTCAGGAACCAGCTGGGGGAGGTCGGGCGACATGTCTAGGTCATACGAATAGTACTATCTTCATCTTGAAAGGTGCGTTTCTTGAATTTTTAAGGAAAACTAGTAGTCACTAGAAATGATCTATTTGCCCCTAATCAAAGAGGTTAGTTAACCAAACATGCCGCATGCACCTTCATGAACCAAATCTTTAAAGGGAGGAAAACCGGCGATTTAATGTGCATGCACCTTGGTAAGAAAAAATCAGTCATTAAATATGTACGTAGCTTGGAAAGTGAAAAACAAAGACGATTAAATCTAGCTGGTCGAAAAGCTACAAATCATATTTCGTAAGATAAATTTTTGAACGTTAAAGTTGCACTTATTTTCAGGACGGAGTATGAGCTTCGTACACTGTTGTATTGGTCAACATAATACACGATTATACTAATCAGTGTATCAAGCTCAAATAGGACGAACAGAGAAGATTTGCGAAGTCACAAACAATAAGAAGCCTTCCAAATCCTGAAATGCTACTTCCTTTATTTTTCGAGTACGGTGGTCTGCTCCTCTTCGTCGTACTATACGTGGCATTCGCCCGTGCTTAGCAGATGGGCAGGGGCTCGCCGTTCCACTCCTTGAGGCACCCGAGCATGGGGTCGATGAGCTTGCCCTCGCTGAGGGCCAGGAACACCTTGTTGCACTCCTCACCAGCGGATTTGAGCTTCTCGCCGGTCAGGTACACGGCGCCGAGGTCCTCGCGGATGAAACGGTACAGCGGGTACGACCGGCTCTCCTTGATCCTGTTGCCGATCGGCGCGGTGCCGGTCTCGAAGGCCACACGGGTCTTCTCCATCTCCCTTGGCAGGGCCTCTCGCAGCTCCTCTTCAAACTTGGTGATCTTGGAGAATATGGGCGCGCGAGCTTCGTTCTCGGCCTCACCGTTGGCCAGGGCGTGGTCGACCAGCACGGCGCGGATCGTCATCATTAACGAGGAGCTGGCGCTGCAGGGGTCATCGCAGTAGCTGTAGACAGCCTTGCGGTCGATGGCCGCGAGCAAGGTCTTCTCGCTGAAGCGGGCGCTGCAATGCTCGCCGTCGGGGCTCGTGGTCAGCACCTTCAGCGCCACCGTCTTCACGCAGTTCTTGACGGCGCTCTTCAGGTTCTCCTCGAGGTGGCGCAGGTCGACGGCTTGGCACAGCGCGATCATGAACGTTGAGGACATGAGCTTGAGGATTTCCACCGCCTCGGCTGTCTTCCTAGCGGAGATGAGGCCCAGGGAGTTTACGTCCTGGGTGTGCTGCTCGGCGCTCTGGACGTGGTTGGTGACCGGGTTGGCAAGGTACTGGAGCTCGGAGCAGTAGGACGCCATCGCGATCTCGACGCCCTTCAACCCGAAATCCAAGCTCAGGTTGCGGCTCCCGGCCAGGTTGGATGGCAGCCCGTTGTTGTAGAAGTCGATCACCAGCTCGGTGAACTGGGCGAACATGAGCCTGCCAATGCTGGCGACGGCGAGGCGGGCGTTGTCCATGGACACACCGATGGGGGTGCCCTGGAAGTTGCCGCCGTGCAGCGCCTTGCCGCGGTTGACATCAATGACCGGATTGTCGCTGACCGAGTTGATCTCACGCTCGATGGCCTTGGTGGCAGCGCGGATGACCTCGATCTGGGGGCCGAGCCACTGCGG
Organism: Setaria italica; assembly: GCF_000263155.2. NCBI lineage: Eukaryota > Viridiplantae > Streptophyta > Magnoliopsida > Poales > Poaceae > Setaria > Setaria italica. Next base: position 48,578,309 of record NC_028451.1, on the reverse strand, counting down.
CGACGTGCGGAGCGCGTACCGGTCTTGTTTAGGCTTCAGGAGCGGGTCCATGGCGTTGACCTCCTTGGCGTGCTTCATCAACGAGCTACCATCAAGGATGTGCTCCATGATCGCCGCGGCCTCGATGGAGCCCGGGTGGTGCTTGAGCTTGTGGGTCAGGTGGTCGGCGTACTCGGGCTTGCCGTTCATGACCTCGCAGAAGACGGCGGACAGCACCACGGCCAGGACGGCGAGGACGTTGGCGTCGAAGCAGACCATGGCCGCGAGCGCCGAGCCAACGGACGTGCCGTTCACCATGGCGAGGCCCTCCTTGGGGTTGAGCTTGAAGAAGCCACCCTTGATGCCGGCGACCTTGAACGCCTCGGCGGCGTCCACCTTCCTGCCGTCGACGGTGACGGCCTGCGCGTTGGGGCGCCCGGTGATGAGGCCGGCAATGTAGGACAAGGGTACAAGGTCCCCCGACGCGGTGATGCTGCCACGGAGGGGCAGGCACGGGCTGACGCCGGTGTTGATGAGCTTGGCGATGGCCTCGAGGATCTCGAAGCGGATGCCGGAGTAGCCCTGCATCAGGGCGTTGATGCGGACAAGCATCGCTGCACGTGATACCTGGGACGGTAGCGTATGGCCGTCGGAGCCGGTGCCGAAAATTCCAGCGTTGAGATACCTGGTTGGAGAGAAGAAAACAGAGCTTAACTTCAGCACGGTAATTAACCTCAGCCATAAAAAGCTAGTCCAACATGCAAGAAGTTTGCAACTCTCGGTTTGTTATGTTTCACGGTTACTCAGAGTAGAACCTGCCCTGCTGCCCATCCAGGGTAGGGGCGATGCTATTGTATCCAAAGGGGCCTAATGATCCCGATGAATTTTGTGCTAATCCATGCAAATCAAGGTACTTTTAGTGATCGACACCCTACTGGAGCTTGTAGTTACAATAAGTGACCTCAATGGCACTTTTTTTCCGGCTACGTCCCTGATCCGTAGTTAGAGCTTAAGGCTCTGTTTGGTTGTTCAAAACATGCCATAGTCGTTTGCATATGGCATGATGTCCAAGAGCTGAGTTATAGTTTTATTTCTGTTTCTTTCACTCATGTAAATTGGGATGCAAACTTATCTGCACACGTTTGTGCTAAGCTAGCTAAGCTGGTAGTACTCATCATGTTTGGATTACCTATGCCCCACCTAGGATGCAGATGTAATTACCAAAAATGTACTCGTGTCTCTGATTAATATAAGCTCTTGTGTTTTGCCTAAAAAATATAATATTTAGAAGTTCTTGATATTGTATTTTAAAATTGCTAGTCCATACTACTTAAATGATGAAGGTGTAGCAAACAGAGTAATTGACTAATTGCAGGTTGCAAACGTGCAACTACCGAATGACGTCGCCAGTGGCTCCTCCAGTGCTGTGCTGTACTTCTACTCTAGTGCAGCGCGAACTACCTGAGCAGCTCGACCTGGAGCGCGTGCCCATCCTTGGTGCGGCGGTGCGAGTTGCCCCCGAAGCCGGTGGTGACGCCGTAGATGTCGCCGCCGTTCTCGATGCAGCTGAGGACCCACTCGCTGCTGGACCTGACCCGGAGGCGCGCCTCCTCGTCCAGCTCGACGGCGACGCCCGAGGCGTCCTTGGCCGCGGCCACGGCCGCCACCTTGCCAACGTGCAGTCTGGACCCATCGACCCTCACGATGGGCTCCCGGGACTGCGCCACCATGCGCCTCACCTCGTCGAGGTGGCTCCCCGTCAGCTCCGCGGCCGCCTTGCCCCAGTTTAGCGGGTCGCTCGTGACAATGGCCGTGTTGCACGCCATCTCGCTGGGCTGTCGGTGGTGGAACAGAGATGACGCGATGCGAGATGGTAGAAGAAGAGCGCGGGAGACTAGCTGTGGAGGAATGAGCAATTCTGGAGCTTGGATGCCAGTTTCTTATGGTGGTGGAACGGAGCATGGAGCATTGATTTTTGGTCCCATGACACCCATTATGATCATCTACCCAGAGCGATCCCGGGGCCTTGTACTCGTCAGCTAATTGAAGAACCTTGTCTCCCTAGCTTTTCCTAGTACGGAAATGCTAGGAAGTATACGTCCGAAGCGGGCACAAAAGATCGGACGTCCTTATCCTTCTTATCAGTTGCTTCCAGATATTTTCTTTCCTATCCGCACCGCTCATTTCGTTCAGACGTTCATACCTCACTTTCTCTCTCCGCGGTGGTGCTCGTAGCTCGCAGTTGCCGCACTGGCCGTGGTGCTCGCCCCTCGCTGCTCCTCGCAAACTGGACGGGTGTTACCGAGCCCACGTGGAGGCAATCGCAGTTATGGTAGCGGCCAAGGGTTGTCGCATGGTTGTCGAATTTGGCTGCTTGTAGCGGATCGCAGCGGCTGGCGTTGCTTAGCAACGGTCAGTGCGGCATGGGACTGCGTCGGAGGATGGCTGTGACGACCGGCCCCTAATCTTCCGGGTTAACCTTAATCCTAGCCCTGATCATCTGCCTTGTTTTGCCGCGCCTGAGTGCTCAGCCTTCCGCCCGGTCCCGACCCCTGAGACCCGACCCCTCCCCGCCTCGCTTCGGTCCCGACCCCGGCAACCCAGTTCACCGTCAGATCCCTCTAAGTCCCTCCCAAACGCCGTCTATCCGACCGGTGGACCCTTGACATCTTTTTCCCCAGATCTTCCACGACCGGCGCACTCGAGTTGCCTGCCCGCTTCAGAGTCTCCCCGCCGCGTGGCTCATCTTCTCCGACGCCCGCCGCTCAGTTTTGTCTCTGGCTCGCGACCGAATGGATTCTCGCGCTCCTTTCCCCAATGGCAGCGGAAGCCCCTCTGCAACCTTTCTGCAGCGCCTTGCCTCCCGCGCCCATCATCACACCGCCAGATCCCGGCCCCAGAGCCCAATGTCGCCCGTCTTTTTCGTCACTTCGAGCTCAGTCGCGCCGCCTGGTCTCCGCTACACGACGATTCCTCCATCGCCAACCCTGGCCGCGGCAGCGACAGCTCCTTTCCCCCGCCCTGCTAGAAGTCGCCCGACAATCTGTTGCTCCGTGCTCGCCCACGCGCCCGCGACTGCCTGTCTTCTCACCTGTGCGCCCTCGATTTTAGCGCCATTAAACCGGTCGCTTCTATCAAATCTTCCGCACAACGACGCCCGCCTCCGCCAAATCTCAACCACCGGCATACCCGCTCCTGCGCCGCCCTGACGGCAGAACCCAATGACTGCTGGCGTCATCCCCGAGTCCTGCACCACCGCCCTCGTCGCTCAATCGCCGCCCCGGCAGAGCACTCCATTGCTTCTCCCCGGCCTTCGCGCCGCTCCCCTTCTATCTCTCCCGCGCCGCTTCCCTTGCCGTTCCAGCAGCTATAAAAAAGGAATGCACAAGCCCGCCGGAGTTTCCCTCCGCCATTGTTGCCTTCAGCTATTCTCTTGCTCCCTGCTCAAGTTCCTAGCGCCACACGCCAAGTTTTTGAGGAACTCTCCCCTCAACTCCCCCAGTTTTCTCCGAGTCACCCAGCCGCTTGCTCCTCCGTGCTGCGTAAAAGCTTACTTGTGATCCGCAAGAAGCATCGCCGCCGTCGGAGCACTGGCTGGTCTTAGTCGTTGTCCAAAGCTTAAGTCCCTTAGCCCAACTCTGCCTCTTCCCGACCCCAAGCCTTCCTTTCAGGAAGAAGGTAAGCTGCCGACCCCAGTCCGCTTCGCCCGACCCCTCTTATCCGCCCGACCCCGGTTCCGTCTCGCCCGACCCTTATCCGCCTCGCCCGAGGGCTCGGCTGTGATCTTTTTCTTCAACCCGAGGGTGTATGTGTAAAACTTGGGAACCCTTCAGCGCTTGCGTCGGAGGATCCCTAGTATACCACATCCTCTAGTTCAAGGATTAGATCATAAGTTCCTTTCCGACCCTTGCCTTTTGATCTTCACCAGCTCTCTTGAACCTCCCCATCCTCCTGCTCCTTGTCGCAAGTTTCTGAGCTCAGGCGAGCCAGTGTTGCTGTTGAAATAACCGTCTAAGCTAACTCTTGCATTGCATTCGTGTAGAGCTGCGCCTCGCCGACGGCTTCTACGAGCTGCACCCGGCGCCAGAAGATGACGGTGTAGCCGAGCTCCTGCCCTCCGAAGCCGAAGCCGCCCCAGAAGTCGAGCAGTTCTCTTCCTCCTTGCTCGAAGGCAAGCCCCAGTTGCATGAAAACCCTGCGTTGTTTTACAAACTTGCGCATGCCTTCTGTAACATGTTTGTGCATTTACGTATAGGAGTTGTTTGAAACCCTAGATGCACATGACCTAGTTATCCCCTGTTTGAACACTAGCTGTTGGACCGAGTAGTTGCACTGCTTAACTAGGAGGCGGTAAAAGCCGAGTGATTCCCTATCACTCGCGAGTTGTAGGAGTTGCATGTCTACCTTTCTATTATAACTATAAGGACGATGGACGGGGCAGGGTTTTGGTAACTCTTTGGTGGACAGATGGTTGCCCCGTCTGTCTATGAAAACTTGCTAAGGCCCGACAGTGGTGGTGTTCGTGATCAAGTGTTTGAAAGTACTAGCCTCATACTTAGTATGGGATGAGGAAGCCTAGTACCGGATTGAACCTAGACGTGAGCGGTCGCCCCATTGTTCTTGGAACGGAGTTTCCCCTGCTGGATGTCGCACGTGGTGGCATGCATGGCCACAGAACGGCAGAGGCCGGGTCTGTGGAACTTTGCACCAAAGAAAATGGGCCCCACACGGGTTAGGGGATTGATGGGGAAGGCCGACACAGGAAACGACCTCCGGGTGCGTGGATGTCGTGAGGCTAGGTTCACCATGCATGGTTAAAGAACTCGAATCGATTCGTCTGCCTCTCACAGTTTGAGATTGCTTGATCGCTATGTCACCCTGAGTAAATGAGGAATCTGATGATGACATGTTTGTTGATATATCTACACATCTTGTTTGGTTCTATGATTGCTTAGTACAGGTTGCAAAACCTAGACTGGTAAATGAACCTAGAACCGGAGCTAAAACTTGAAAATAGGGTTTTCACTTAGTGCTTTTGGCAACCAAACCCCTCAGCCAAGAAAGCCCTGCATGTCTAGAAGTGTGGAGTGGTTTTACTCCTATCGGTTAAGTCTTGTTGAGCTTTGTAGCTCAGCCTTGTTGTGGCTCCTGTTTTTCAGGTGAAGCTGCTGCTCCCGACCCCTCTCTTGCTGGCGCTTGGCCGCCCCAGCTCCCGCCGGGCTGGATGGTCGAGTGGGATCCCTCCTCGGACGGCGAGGAGAGGGATCAGTGATGTCCCGGCCGGCCTCACCAGGACATCCGACCCCGACGATTGCTTCCGCTAGTGTTTTACCTTCTGTTGTTTTCCGAAATCTTGTAAAACTCTGATGTTCTTTTCGCAACTGAATCCAGTGACTAATTTTGTTAACTCGGTGGACTTGTTGTACTCTCTGGAACCGCTCACCTTCATGTGAGTCTGCTAAATCGGTCCTGTTCAAAGTGGTTAAATCGGAGGAAAATCCGACGGCACTTCACGTTTACTCGGCTTAAGCATGAACGTCGCATATCAGGCGGCTAAATCATGTTTAACCCATTAGACCCGAAATGGATCCGCCACAATGGCGCTTGCGGCAACAGTATCGTGGGACGACTAGGCTTGCAGCGGATCGTGATGGGTTCCTCAGTTTGGCTGGATCATCCGGTGCGGTACATCATTAGAAGACGGTGCAAGCAACTTGTGGTGGATCCACTTCGGATCTACTTGGTTAAACATGATTTAGCCGCCTGATACGCGACGCTCATGCCTAAGCCGAGTAAACATGAAGTGCCGTCGGATTTCCTCCGATTTAACCACTTAAACAGGACCATTTTAGCATACCCACACGAAGGTGAGCGGTTCCAGAGAGTACAACGAGTCCACCGAGTGAACAACTTAACCACTTAGTTTGATTATGAAATAAACATCAGAGTTTACAAGGTTTTCAGAAGGCAACGAAAAATAAAACCACTAGCGGAAGCAACGTCGGGGTCGGACATCCCTGGCGAGGCTAGCCGGAACATCACTGATCCCTCTCCTCGCCGTCCGAGGAGGGATCCCACTCGACCGTCCAACCCGGAGGGAGCTGGGGCGGCCAAGTGCCAGCAGGAGAAGGATCGGGAGAAGCAACAACACCTGAAAACAGGAGCCACAACAAGACTGAGCTACTAAGCTCAACAAGACTTAACCGACAGGAGTAAGACTACTCCACACTTCTAGACATGCACGGCTTTATGGCTGAGGGGTTTGTTTGCCAAAAGCACTAAGTAAAGCCCTATTTTCAAGTTTTAGCTTCGGTTCTAAGTTCATTAACTGGTCTAGGTTTTGCAACCGATTCTAAGCAATCATAGAACCAAAACAAGGTATGTATATATATCAACAAAACCATGTCATCATCAGATTCCTCATTTACTCAGGGTGACATAGCGATCAAGCAGTCTCAAACTGTGAGAGGCAGACGAATCGATTCGAGTTCTTTAACCATGCATGGTGAACCTAACCTCACGACATCCGCGCACCCAGAGGTCGCTTCCTGTGTCGGCCTTCCCCATCAATCCCCTAACCCGTGTCGGGCCCATTTCCTTTGGTGCAAGGTTTCACAGACCCGTCCTCTGCCGTTCTGTGACCACGCTTGCCACCACGTGCGACAACCAGCAGGGGAAACTCCGTTCCAAGAACAATGGGGCGACCGCTCACGTCTAGGTTCAATCCGGTACTAGGCTTCCTCATCCCATACTAAGTATGAGGTTAGTACTTTCAAACACTTGATCACGAACACCACCACTGTCGGGCCTTAGCAAGTTTTCATAGACAGACGGGGCGATCATCCGACCACCAAAGAGTTACTCAAACCCTGCCCCGTCCATTGTCCTTACAGTTGTAACAGAAAGGTAGACATCCAACTCCTACAACTCGCGAGTGACAGGGAATCACTCAGCTTTTACCGTCTCCTAGTTAAGCAAGCAGCTACTCGGTCCAACAGCTAGTGTTCAGATCATGGGAAACTAAGTCATGCATCTAGGGTTCCAAACAACTTCTATACGTAAATGCACAAGCATGTTACAGAAGGCATGCGCAAGTCTGGTAAAACAACACAGGGTTTTCATGCAACCGGGGCTTGCCTTCGAGCAAGGGGGAAGAGAACTGCTCGACTTCGGGGGCGACTTTGGCTTCTGGGGGCAGGAGCTCAGCTACACCGTCGTCTTCTGGCGCCGGGTGCAGCTCGTAGAAGCCGTCGGCGAGGCGCAGCTCTACACGAATGCAATGTATTAGTTAGCATAGATGGTTATTTCAACTGCAACACTTGCAAGTCCGAGCCTAGAAACTTGCGACAAAGAGCAGGAGGGTGGGGAGGTTCAAGGGAGCTGGTGAGGGTTGGAAAGGAACTTATGATCTGATCCTTAAACTAGAGGATGTGATATACTAGGGATCCTCAGACGCAAGCGCTGAAGGGTTCCTAAGTTTTGCACATACACCCTCGGTTGAAGAAAAGATCACAGCCGAGCCCTCGGGCGAGGCGGATAGGCGTCGGCGGAATAGATAGGGTCGGGCGAGACGGAACCGGGGTCGGGCGGATAAGAGGGGTCGAGCAAAGCGGACTGGGGTCGGCAGCTTACCTTCTTCCTACAAAGAAAGCTTGGGGTCGGGAAGAAACAGACTTGGGCGGAGGGGCTAAGGCTTTGAACGGCGGCGAGGTCCGGCAGTGCTCCGGTGGCGGCGGTGCTTCTTGTGGATCACAAGTGAGCTCTTACGCAGCACGGAGGAGCAAGCGGCTGGGTGGCTCGGGGAAAACGGAGTGGAGCGGAGAGGAGAGTTCCTCAAGAACTTGGCGGGTGGCGCTAGGAGCTTGAGCAAGGAGCAAGAGAAATGGCGGGAGGCAGCAATGGCGGAGGGAACTCCAGCGGGGCTCGCGCATTCCCTTTTATAGCGGCCGGGAAGGGAGAAAGGAAGCGGTGCGGGAGAGAGAAGGGGAGCGGCTCGAAGGCCGGGGGAGAAGCAATGGAGTGCTCTGCCAGGGCGGCGATTGAGCGACGAGGGCGGTGGTGCAGGACTTCGGGGATGACGCCAGCGGTCATTGGGCTCTGGCGTCAGGGCGGCGCAGGAGCGGGTATGCCGGTGGTTGAGATTTGGCGGAGGCGGGCGTCGTCGTGCGGTAGATTTGATGAAAATGACTGGGTTAACGGCGCTAGAATCGAGGGTGCACAGGTGAGAAGACAGGCAGCCGCGGGCGAGCGCGGAGCAACAGATTGTCGGGTGGCTTTTGACAGGGCGGGGAAAGGAGCTGTCGCGGCTGTGGCCAGGGTTGGCGGAGGAGGGATCGTCGGGTAGCGAAGACCAGGCGGCGCGACTATGTTCGAAGTGACAGAAAAGATGGGCGACATCGGGCTCTGCGGCCGGGATCTGACGACGTGATGATGGGCGCAGGAGGCGAGGCGTTGCAGAAAGGTCGCAGAGGGGCTTCCGCTGCCATTGGGGGAAGAGGGCGCGAGAATCCATTCGGTCGCGGGTCAGAGACGAGGCTGAGCGGCGGGCGTCGGAGAAGATGAGCCACGCGGCGGGGAGACTCTGAAGCGGGCATGCAACCCGAGTGCGCCTGTCGCGGCAGATCTGGGGAAAAAGATCTCGCGGGTCCACCGATCAGATAGAACGGACGTTTTGGGAGGACTTAGAAGGATCCGACGGTGAGCTGGGTTTGGTGGGGTCGGAACCGGAGCAAAGCGGGGAGGGGTCGGGTCTCGGGGGTCGGGACCGGTCGGAGGGTTGAACACTTAGGCGCAGAAAACTTGACAGATGATCAGGGGCTAGGATTTGGATTAACTTGGAAGATTTGGGGCCGGTCGTCACACAACTTCTTTGACTCGCTGACACGGCAGCGGAGGCTATGTGCGCGGGTGAAGCAACGAGGCGAGGTCGACCTGCGGCGGCAGCTCGGCTGATTGATGGAGATTTAGGGAAGCGGGGCAACATTGCTCTCCACCCTGACGGCGACAAAAGAAATGGATCCATGATGTGGAGTACCGTGGCGGGCGTGGCGAGGCCCCCCCCTGCGCGGTGTTTCTTCGAGGCAATGAGAGCAATGTGGAGTCCAACGGCGGATGTGGCGAGATCCCCGCGTGTTGTATTATCATGGTGGCGACTGCGAGGCAGCCTGCGAGAGGTCCGGATTCGATGGTATCACTCTATCAGGTGGAGTATGGTGTTGCTGCGGCACTTTAGCGGAGGATCCCGCATGGCGGTGACCTTTTCAGTGTGGTGCAGTCTGCTTCTATTAGGTTCCCTGTCGACGCAGGGTCATGCCTGGAGGTTTCGGCGACTATATGAGCGTGAATGTTGGTGGGTGCCGCGGTAAGCTTCATTTCTGCTCCCGTTGTCGGGCGGAGTCAAATCCGTTTGAGATGTGTTTGAGTTCGGCATGTGTTGATGTCTCAATCCAACCGAATGATGTGTTGTTTAGTTGAGTTGAGTGCGATGGCGTGGTGTGGTACGTGTTGATGACCCAATTTAACTTGCCGGTGTTTGTTATTATTTTTTTCATTTTGTTGTATTAGTTCAGTCTGTGCTTTTTCTTCTTTTTAATATAATTGGCAGCTCTCCTGCCATTTTAAGCTCCTGCCGTTTCGAAAAAATAAGTTTGTAATATAGGTAGTAGAGTGAGATTATACAGTTCATCTTCGTTGTTTTCTTCACTTTTTCTTCCTCTAGAGGTAGTCCTTTGGTAGTTCCTCGGTACTCTCGAATCTTAGGGGATGTTTGTTTCTTTAGGAGCTTCTAGAATTTCTATCACATCGAATGTTTAGATACTAATTAGAAGTATTAAACATAGATTAATTACAAAACTAATTGCACAGGTGGAGGCTAATTTACGAGACGAATCTATTAAGCCTAATTACTCCATGATTTGATAATATGATACTACGGTAAACATGTGCTAATGATGGATTAATTAGGCTTAATAGATTCATCTCGCGAATTAGCGTCCACCTATGTAATTAATTTTATAATTAGCTCATGTTCAGTCCTCCTAATTAGCATCCGAATGTTCGATGTGACATAAATTTTAATCCCCACTAAAGATCCAAGCACCCCTTTAATCTATACTCTATCTGGGTTTAGCCTCCACTTATGTAATGGGTTTTGTAAATAGTCTACGTTCAATACTTCTAATTAGTATCTAAACATTCGATGTGACGGGTGCTAAAAATAAATCAGAGGAACCAAACCAGGCCTAACTCTGCATCCTCTGCGTGTGCAACTGATTTACCTCCTAAGGGGGTGTTTGGATCCTGGAGCTAAAGTTTAGTCCGTGTCACATCGAATATTCGGATGCTATTTAGAAGAACTAAACATGAACTAATTACAAAACCAATTTCACAACCCCTAGACTAAATCATGAGATGAATCTATTAAGCCTAATTAATCCATCATTAGCGAATGTTTACTGTAGCATCATATTGTCAAATCATGGACTAATTAGGCTTAATAGATTCGTCTCGCGATTTAGTCTAGGGGTTGTGAAATTGGTTTTATAATTAGCCTATGTTTAATACTCCTAATTAGTGTCAAACATTCGATGTGACAGGAGCTAAAATTTAGCCCGGGGATCCAAACACCCCTAAAACATCATTGTCACACATAGCTATTCCTAGGTTATCCCGGGGATCCAAACATCCCTAAGGGGGTGTTTGGGAGACAGGGGCTAAACTTTAGTCCTATCACATCGGATGTTCGGATGCTAATTAGGAGGACTAAATATGAGCTAATTACAAAACTAATAGCAGAACCCCTAGGCTAAATCACGAGACGAATTTATTGAGCCTAATTAATCCCTCATTAGCGAATGGTTACTGTAGCACCACATTGTCAAATTATGGACTAAATTAGCTTAATAGATTCGTCTCGCGATTTAGCCTAGGGGTTGTGTAATTAGTTTTGTAATTAGTCTAGGTTTAATATTCATAATTAGTGTCCAAACATTCGATGTGACGGGGGCTAAAATTTAGCCCCCTCCTCCCAAACACCCCCTAAAACATCATTGTCACACATAGCTATTCCTAGGTTAGTAGGTTACTGTACTGTCTTGCTCTGTCACTATCCGAAAATGAAAGCAGGACTAAAATTTATGGCGTTTGCGTACCTTCAACTGTTGTTTCCTCAATTGCGGTTAGGATTCGGCGGCCTGGCAGCACGTTTCTGCACGCCTTTGCTTGTGTTGCTGGTGCTGGCGAGTGGCGACCCAAACAGCACAGACGTTGGGTGCTGCTTTAGCGTCAACGGCACCTGTGCGTCTTCTACTCTCCTCGGGATTGTCGTCCTGTGAATTTGTTCTGGCTTCAGGGGTGTTTGATTACACCCTTCTAAACTTTCGTACCTATCACGTCGGATATTTGATACTAATTAGGAGTATTAAATATAGTCTAATTACAAAACTAATTGCACATATGGAGTCTAATTCGCGAGACGAATCTATTAAGCCTAATTAGTCCATGATTTGACATGTGGTGCTACAGTAACCATTTGCTAATGATGGATTAACTAGGTTTAATAGATTCATCTTGCGAATTAGTATAGGGGTTCTGCAGTTAGTTTTATAATTAGCTCATGTTTAGTCCTCCTAATTAGCGTTCGAACATCCGATGTGACACTCCTAAAGTTTAGCACCTCGTATCCAAACACCCGGTGTCCTGCCTCGCCAGAATTTGGAGCAGTCCGAAAAAGCTGCTTTGAACATGTTAACACTTAACACGCTGTCAGATGTCAAGGATGTAGGGTTGTACGATTACTTTTGTCGTTCTGCGTTTGGTTCCTTGGCTTAAAAGTACATGTCGCATCGAATGTTTAGATACTAATTAGGAGTATTAAATGTAGACTATTTAAAAAATCCATTACATAAGTAGAGGCTAAACGACGAGATGAATCTATTAAGCCTAATTAATCCATCATTAGCAAATGTTTACTGTAGCAACACATTGTCAAATTATGGACTAATTAGGTTTAATAGATTCGTCTCGCCGTTTAGCCTCCACTTATGTAATGAGTTTTGTAAATAGTTTACGTTTAATACTCCTAATTAGCATCTAAACATTCGATGTAACGGGTGCTAAAAATAAGCAAGAGTAATCAAACCAGGCTAAGGACGCGCCACAAGGATAAGTACAGATATGCCGCAAATTAGAGATTGATATAGATAATGTTGGCCAGATCTGCTGAGGAGCAGAGTTATACAGAGGAAATGTCACAAAAACTGTGGCCTTACATGTCTTCAATATGCTAGAGATCGCTCTAATTGAAGTCGGGCTTTTCAGGGTAAGTGCAGCCTGAACGCTGGATGACAACATTCGCGGCGTAGCAAGCAGCTCTGACACAGTCATCGATGCTCTTCTCTTGAACCAATTGAGATAGAAAGCCTCCAACAAAGGCATCACCTACGAAACAATGCTTAGATTCAGTAACTAGCACGACGCGAACATAATAAACATCAAAAGCGTACGCGAGAATCATTTACTGTAATGGTCAGCTGTGTTGTTTCAATAGAGTGGTACATATCTACGAAGTTTACGTTGAAATAGAGGATGGCTCAGCTGCTCAAGAAAAGAAAACTGCAGCACATAATTTAACATTATTACTACTGAAAGCTACGGCGCACCTGCACCATTAGTATCCACAAGCTTCTCCTTAGGCAAAAGGATCACGGGGAAAGTTTTCACCTGCAAGCACCGTATTATTTAAGATTATCAGGGATCAGGATAAACATTTACCTCGAGTAGCCAAGGTTCAATACACAATAATTACGTGAATGTTAACTTTGTCACGACTGATATTGTGCCGCAAATAATCTATATATTTTCAACAGAATGTAAAATTCACAATAATCACAATGCAATGAAGCCTATCAGTGAACCAATACGCAACCATGGAAAGCAGGAGGTTTACCTTTCCATCATCAGCCACAACTACTGGATCACGGCCTTGAGTGATCACAGTAATCCTCGTGTGTCCCTGAAGCCTTGGGCAATTGTGAGATCTTCAGAGCAATCTCCTCCACATTCTCAGTCTACAATTTTTTACGGAGCAATTTATTACAACTTTCTAACCAGGTGAAAATTACAACACAAGATGAAACTTTACCTCCCAACCACGAACTTTAGCAAAGGTCCTTGCCTCAGTTTCATTTCCAAAGATGTAGTCCACGTACCTATGTTTGCAAACAGCAAGAAAATCATAAATTTTATATAGCGCACCAAAATACTGGAAAAAACTAACATGCAAGAGAGTTGAAATAAAGCTTTGCACCCCAAACTGAACCTTTTATATACTGCTCTCACATAAAGGTCACATAACACAATTATGCATGCAGTTTCCAGTACTTACGGAAGAGCTTTCTCTTGGGCATCACGGAAAAACTCACAGATAAAGGGAGCGGAAAGGTTCATCAAAAACACCTGCAAACATGGCCATCAATGGAAATGATATCAATGGAAAACAGTCTCTTTTTACTGGCACCATTTTACCTTGTTAGTTGCAGCAGCATGCTCAGCAACAAGTTGAATAGAATCCGGTGACACAGTAAGGAAAAAGCCAGCAATATAAATATATTTTGCCTTCTTAACTACAATTAAGGAGTATCATTGTTAGGAAACATGATCGATAATATAAATCCACCAAGTGCAAATAATTAGCAAAGATGCTTTGTAAGTAACTGCCAACAATGACTTGATAAGCTAGGTACCAGAAGGTGCTATGTTGTTAACTGAAACATAGCAAATGAACTTATTTTATAAGATAACATTTGGAAATTGCTTACGCCCCCTGTACTAAAGTACTACTTAAAAATAAACCCCAGAAAATGAAGAATAATGGTGCAGTTCCACTCAAAATTTTGGCTATATGCAAAGCTATAAATGTACTTATGTTAAGCTGGACATCCACAAGATGTCTGCACAATGGAAAAATTCAAAGCAGGATGTTTTGTAACATTGTGCCCACTGCCCAAACAACATGTGAACCTTGTCTGTACCATGAGAAAATAACGGTGGAAATCACAAAAAGCAACTCTAGCTATCCATTTTCATTACCAAGTGCCCAATTCTCTGGTTTCTTCAGATGTTCAGACTTGTAGCAGTTTGCTGCGGACAGGTTTGCAATGAGTGACCTGGTTATAGATAGAAGAAAATTCGTTAAAATTAAGTCACTTTTGTTAGTGAAGACAATGTAGGAACCATACCTTTCGCCACCAACAACACAGACCGCACATGTGCCCGTCAGAGCATTCTCATCCTCATGATAATGGGCCTGTTGTATAAATGCCAACGTTAAGCAGCTAGTGGTGAAAAAGGGTGAAAATCATTGCATGAAGAAGAAAAAAAATTAACAAAAGCAAACTTATAACTTACATTAATACCAGCAGCTTGTGCATTTTTCTTCGTCTCCTCACCAAACTTGTCCTTTCCAATGCAACCTACGTAACTTTTTAAAGAGTATGAGCAAATATACTTTTAGACACCATATTTTCTGTTAGTTTAAAAAATATTGTTATGTGTATGTATTATGGGAGCATGAGCACATAAATGTATTTGACCTAGATGAGCTAAGAGCAAAATGAACTTTTTGCATTAGAGTTATGCTAAATTAGAGCAGCATATCAACACAAGGACGAGTTTGATAAAAAAATAAAAGCCAATCTAAAAGTTGAGGATGAGGTATGACCCTTCATGGAACATTTAGGGACCCAAGTGTCTATTTTACCTTTCTTCCACACCCACGAGCAGCCCCCGGAGTCCCGGACGGAGTTGCCGCCGCTCGCCGCCGGCGGATCGTCGGCCTCGTAGAAAGCGTTGTCCTGATTGCACTGGATCTCCGTTGACTCGCCGGATAGTGTTTACTGTCTGCCGGTGCTGGGATCCGAGCTCCCACGTGGCAACTTGGCACATGCCACGTGGTGCCGTGACCGTGCGTTTTGACGGCCGAAGCGTCGAGCACGCCAGGCCCACACTTCCCACCTCCCAGTGCGGCGCAATAATGGCAGGCGTGGCTCCGTCTCCTTCCCCGCGAGCGAGGCCGCATTGCCGCAACGCCGCAATCCCTTCCAGCCTACGCCTCCCGCGCACGTCGCCATCATCCCGAAGCGGCGAAGTTAACATGCCACCAGCCGGTACAGCCGCCGCCTCGTCGTCGACCCTTTGTCCCACTGTTCCTTCTCCACTCCTCCCACTTCTTCCCACTTCGATCCCCTCCTCCACAACACCCACCCTCCCATCCCCACGGCCCGGCCGTAACCACCACCCTCCACCATGGCCGACGAGTACCTAGACGACGATGAGTTCGACGACTACAACCCGCACCCCTACGCCGGCGGCTACGACATCTCCGCCACCTACGGCTCCCCGCTCCCGCCCTCCCCCGCCACGTGCTACCCCGTCTCCTCGCCCGCCGCAGTCCCCGCTCCCACCGCTCCGCAGCCGCGATCTCCGCTTCCTCACCAGCCGTCCCCACGTCCTCAGCCTCCTGCGCCAGCGCAGCCTCGGCCGAGCTCGCCCCCGCCGCCCGTGGCGGAGCCGTACTACTGGCCCAAGCCGTACGACTACGGGGATGCGCCGCGTTACCAGCCGGCCTACGCCACGCCGGAGGTGTTCCGTGGTTGGCCGTTCTTGCCGGGGGCGCCGTGCCGCTCGGCGTGCGGGCGCGACTACTGGAGGCAGTGCATGCGGGGGCTCGATTACCTCTTCGGACACTCCGACGGCTACGGGGAGCGCCGGATCGGGGTCGACTGCCTCGGGGTCCCGGTGTACGCCAACAGGAAGGGGGGCGTCGAGGACGCCGTCGTCGTCGAGGTGGCGCCGCCGGCCACTGGGACTGTGGAGTGGCACGACACCAGCGAGGAGCAGTATTATCAGAGTAATGTGAGCAATTACAACTCTCGCCGTTCTGAATTTTCTGAACTGACATGGATTTATTAATTATTACTGACGGGTTAGGGCCTCCTCTGCCGTGTGCTTGTTTGGAAACAGCGATTGTCTTGGTATGGGAACACAGAAGAGGAGACGTATGCATATGCACAGCCTACATACCCTTCCTATGATAGTTCTTATGAACAATCCTATGGTGTTTCAGATGAAACTACCTGGTTCCCTAATCAGAGCTACCAGGAGGTCTACAATGAGGAGGAATCTCAATATCAGGTACCTATCGCACATGAGTAATCAATAAGAGAGTGGAATTGTGAATCAGTCTTGGTAGCATGGGCCTTAGCTCATTTATGCGTTTCTGCTTCGACAGTTTAATCAATCAACTGCACTATTTGATTTATCTGTCACTGAACGAGTTAGACATATGCATGCAAGTTCTGTGTAACTACCCCACGTGATTCGTGCTATCTTTGTCAAATAAATAAAGAGTTTGGTGTGTAGAAAGAAGTGCAGTAGCCAAGAAGCGCCAAAATAATCAAAGCATTTTTTTAATGTACTGGGAGCTAGATGTTTCAGTTAACCTATGATCCATTACTTTGAACCTTTCAAACTGATGCAGCACGAACTTTTTTGCTTCTGATAACCTTTTTAATATTACAAGCAGGAGTTCTTTTCTTACAATGAAGACAGTAAGATTTCGTCTCAACCTATTTTTAGCTACAATCAGCATGTTGGTGAAGAACCACTACATTTTCATGTTGAGCCTCCGGAAACAGTTTCTTCTCACAAGTTGGAGTACTATGAGGTTTGTTATCTGGCAGCCGCATTGCTTTGTGTTTCATTTTGGTTCTATGGAACATACTTTCCTAGTGTCCCTGGATTATCTGGATTGATAAATTAATTTGCTTCTTCAGGCCAAGCCCATGTATATGTAGCATGTCTTACCTTTATCAGTCATTATGATTATTATGAACTAAATTACACCTTCAACCTGATGTAGAACTTCTCAATATACAACAGTCAAAATAATGTTGATAATTTGGAGAGTTTGGGACAATTATACGAGATACAACCCTATATGCACATACCTTATGATCAACTCGAGCCTTGTACGCCTTCATGGTCTCTGAATCCGGGATACTATCGAGCTTGCACAGAAGGGATGGCAATGACTCCTGAATATGATAATGTAAGTTAGATAGTATCATATGTATTGCCCTGCTATGCATATTGTTCAATTTTCACGTCTAATTTTATTTCAGGAATTTTTTCAATAATGGTGTGATCTATTTATGCTATCTATTTAAGTCATTCTGTTGTATCACATCTGAAGATTATTTCCATCTTAGCTATGATGTTACTGATACTGTTTGAAGCCATTTCTAGATACTGACTGAATATTTCAATTAGATGAAATCAAATTGTATTCGCTATGTCTGTGGAATCTAATTATTCTTTAATCACATTTACTTGCAGCATACACTGGCATCAGGTGACTGCTGGGATATGTCGAGCTTATTTATGCCTCCATTCTATCCTCAAGATATACAAGTATATGAGCAGTCTCATGGTGATGAGAATGTCTAAACTGGCAGAGCAACTAGAATGTGCTTTCTGAAGATGACCATCAGATAACTAAATCGGTATGCACAAACTATGGGGCTGTTTGGATATGAGGTGCTAAACTTTAACAGTGTCACATCGGATGTTCGGATGCTAATTAGGAGGACTAAATATGAGCTAATTATAAAACTAATTGCAGAACCTTGTGCTAATTCGCGAGACGAATCTATTAAGCCTAATTAATCCATCATTAGCAAATGGTTACTGTAGCACCACATTGTCAAATCATGGACTAATTAGGCTTAATAGATTCGTCTCGCGAATTATACTCCATCTGTGCAATTAGTTTTGTAATTAGCTTATGTTTAGTACTCCTAATTAGCATCCAAACATCCGATGTGACAGGTGTTAAACTTTAACAGGGGTTTCCCAAACACCCCCTATGTACATGTTCTATAGTTCGTAGTCACATGAATCTAGGCCTATACTGCAACTGAACCGTTGCTCCATGTGCCATTGAATGTGCCATAATGTCCTTTCTATGTTTCCTTGTGATTTATGGGTGACCTTTTGGTGGAGGCAGCCGTTTTCTTTCGTGGATTGCTGAACTGTTCATAGCAATGCTTTCTGTTTTGAAATGCAGTAAATCAAAATGTCATGATATACATATGCAAGCACTGTGGGTTTGTTTGGATGCAGCCCTCGTCAAAATTGCCTGGTCAGGCAATCTTGCAAGCAATAGCAGACAGCTTACAGGCAGGTGAGATTCTCAGGCAAAGGGTCCAGGGCTGCATCCAAACAAGCCCTGTATGCATTTATCACTTGCTGTGTCAAATGTTAGGCTAGAATTTTTTTCGTTTTCCCAACCAACCAGACATAATAATAGTACTACTTAGAGTTCCAGGGCCGTTGAGCCCCCATCCATAATGCATTGCATAAACAAGACAAGGTTTACATGACATTGTTCAGATGATGGACTTGTCGAGTCTTCACAACCTCACAGCCACTGCCCCCATCAGAATTCTGTTCAGTACTCCACTTGCAAACCCTTAATATAGAATGTGCGTCCTATCCTGGATAGCATGAACATTGTTGTTGGACTTTCCGATGCAATTATGCTAAACATACAGAATTGTTTTGAACTCCTATTACTCCATTGGATGATCATTATTTTCTTTACCTTTAGCGTAGCTATATTTTCTGTCTGACAGTGGCACGCATGGAATGGATTTTACAATGGTCTGAACTGGCAATTTCAATAGATACTTTTCCTTGGAGCAAATCAGGACTCAGGATACAAGTTTCTCTTTTTTTTTCCATTTGACATGCTTCTGCCCTTCTTGTGCTGGAGTGCTATCTGGCTTCATTTTTGTGTAACAAATTGGCTCAATGTGTAAACTGCAGAGTGATGGAGCTAACCATATAAATCACTTCTTCTGGCCCTATGGAGAGTACTCAACCTGTACTGTATACTCAGCATTGTAGTAATGTTGCTTCAGGTTCAGCTGTATAATTGTATTCACATTTGTTTTAGATTTACTTGGCCAAGTGTAAATAAAAACTTTATTTGTAAGATATTATGTTCCAAGTATGTGCAAGAGCAATTGCTGCATTTCTGATCAGAGATATATTCATCATGTTCTGATTTCCAGTTTATATAAAGCTGAAGCTAATCTGTACTACGTTCTTCCTTGTCAGATTGTTTTGTACCAGAATATTCTGTTGGTCTTTGTGAAACCAAAGTCCACTGTTAATTGCTAGGCCTGTGAGAACTATTAGCTGATATTGACATCAAAACTACTCGTATGGCTGCCTGTATGGACAGCAGTATGCTGTATGGCTGCTTGTATGGACGGCAATTATTTTGTATGCTTGCTTTTGTATGGTTAATGTTCCTGGTATGAACATTAATGGTTGGTTATTCTGTCAAAAATATATGGAGGTCAATGCTTTGCAATGTTCAGTGAATGTGTTTGATATCTTTGTGTTTTGCTTGGCCTGTGCATCATGGACTAATCAATTATCATTGCCTTTTTTTCCCCCTCAAACCACGCAGGAGAACTTGCGTGTCATCGAGTACCAGGACACTGCCGTGCCATAGGCTGGGGGGGGGGGGGGGGGGGGGGGGGGGGGCTTTTTTTTATTTACCCCCCCCCAACCCCATTTTCCCGGAAAGATAGACCCCCCCGGGGAACTATTGGGGAAAAACCCCCGAGAATTTCCCCCCCCCCTTATAAATGCCAAAAAAAAAAAAACCTTCCCTTTTTTGAAAAAAGGGGTGGGACTTTGAACAACGGGGGGGGCTTACACAATACGATAGGGCTCCCCTTTTATAGTGATCCATGACCTACTTTATATTGTTGTCAATCACTACCCTCGAGTCCTCATAGAAGCAGAGGTGGTGCAAGGATACGAGATTTACTATAAGAGGTGCCTTCATACAGCATGCGAGGTTAAAGGGGTTCCGCTCCCTTGCCGTTGACGTACAACTTGCGAGGTTAGTCTCGAGACTTGTTAACAACGTTCGAGGGTAACTGAGTTTTACTTCTCAGTTTGGAACTCGCGAGCCTAGAAAGGCTCCGCGCCTCTTTATACTTGATGTAGAACTTGCGAGGTCAAAGAGTTTCTTATGTTGTGGACGGCGCTCGAGGATGTTTAGGTTTTGACGATTCCCAATAGTAGCCCCTCGTGGGTGAGGGTCGACTCCGATGGGCCGAACCCGCGACTTTGAGATTGCACACCTAAAACATCACCCTCGAGCGTCGGAGGAGAAATGAGCCAATGGTGATTGTTGAGGCTTGACGTGTCACTTTCTAAGTGGGTGCCGTTTCGAATTCAGGTCGCCGTTCGAGGTGTCCCTTCGCACCCGCTAACTCCCTTATAAAAGGTAGGGGTATGGGTTGCTCGAGGTTATCCTCGCGTCTTGCTGAGAATTTGTTCGCTGTTGTTTTAGCGCTTTGAGATTCGTGCTTTTCGGCTCCTTGCATTGATCATTCTAGCTTCAAAGGTATTATTCTTATCCTTTTCTTTCATTCTTTCCTACCTTTTGCTCTTTCACTTGCTGTTTTGATTTACTTTTATATGTTATCTAAGTGGCTCGTATTATGCAAACTGCGAGGTTAATGACTCCTGAAGAGCTGGAAGAGCAAGTGAGGCTGCGTGGGGACACCTCAGATCACCAAGAAGATTGTAAGGGTTCTCAGCATCAGGATATTTCTTCCGATTTGGGAAATGGAGAGGATTTGTCCAACATTGAGGCTGATCCCTCAGAACTCATGGCTTGCAAAGAAACTTTTGTGCCAACTCTTTGCTTTGGCCAATCGGTGGTCTCTCAGAACACGAGTCAGGTGAAGCCAACCCGAGCACCAGGACACCACACACACATGCTACACTAAAAATAGCTTATAGCCGCAACACAGGCTGGAAAAGGGGGGGCGATCAGCACACACCAAAACTTAAGCTCCAGCGGGCAGCAATCTGGACATAAGCTGGCCAAGCTTTGGAGCACCAGCCATGCACCAAAAGCCATCCTCTGTGTTTACAGAACTAATGACCTCCTGAATATTCAGCCTCACATTTTAAAAAACACAGTCGTTGCGATGCTTCCACACCTCCCAAGAAACCAAAATTATCAAAGAGTTGAGTCCCTTTATTATTTCCTTTAGGGCTGCTGGGATTGCCTTCCGCCACCAACCAGAGAAACGAGTCACCGAGGGGTCAGGCGCCAATTGCAGCAGGTTCAACTGATTGAAAATTAGGACCCAAACTTGGTGAGAGAACACACAGCTAACCAGCAAGTGATGAATTGTTTCATTTCCCTGATCACAAAGGGACAAACCTCTGGATGGGCCAGCCCTCTTTTAGCCAACCGGTAAGCCATCCAGACCCGATTATGAAACACTAGCCAAATAAAGAACTTACAGTGCGCCGGGGGGGGGGGGGGGGGGGGGGGGGCGCGGGGACTTTTCCGGATCCTTCTCCGTGGACCAAATTTAATGGTGCCCACAAAGAAGGCCGCATAAGCAGACTTGCTGCTGTGAGAGCCATCATGAGATAACTTCCACCTGTACTGACCTGGCACATCCTGTTGTAAAACAAGGCCATCCACAATACCCCAAATGTGAAGGTACTCGATCAGGACTTCAACTGTAAGAGCCCCTCTTATGTCACTAACCCATGCTCTGTTATGAATAGCTTGAGATACCGTCCTCCACTTGACCGTTCGTTTCGTGACTGTTTTGAGAAGATTGGGAGCTATCTCAGCCATGGTATGACCATCCAACCACCTATCATACTAGAAAAGGATTTTTTCCCCGTTGCCAACTATAGCATCCATGGCTACATCAAAAAGAGCCTGGGCCTTGCGAGGAACTGAAACTGGAAGGCCGGTCCATGGTCGACCAGGGTCAGTTTTTTGTGCCCAAAGCTAGCGAATACTCAAAGCACAGCCAAGTAGCTCAAGGTTATGGATCCCAAGACCTCCTCCCAAGACCTCCATATTCAATCAGTCATTGTACTCGTTCCCAAGCTACCAAACAGTTGCCCCCATTGGCCTTTTCTTAGCCCTTCCAAAGAAACCCTCTCCTTTCCTTTTTTGTCCAGAGCCTTGAAAAACCATTTAGGCAGATCCAAAGCTATTAGATGATATATTGGGGCAGCTGTTAGAACCACTCGCACCATTACCAGCCTCCCAGCTCTGTTCCTTAGTGATGCCTTCCATCCTGGTAGGTAATCAGACACCTTATCAAGCAAAGGCAACAACACCTCCTTGGTTGGTTTGCCAATTGTGAGTGGAAGGCCTAGGTAAGTACAGGGAAAATTCTTGATGGGGCAAGATAGAATGTCAGCAGTGAGGGCCAACTCCTTATTTGTACAATGAATAGGGGAAACCGAACTCTTGGACAAATTAGTTCTAAGACCAGAGGCGTGTCCAAACAGCTCAAGAAGATGCCTGACCACATTCAGGTCCATACTGAAAGGCCTCAAGAAAAGCACCGCATCATCAACATAAAAGGAGACCCAATGCCGGGCTTGCTGAATTGATAACGGATGCAACAACTCATTTTGTGCTGCATACCTAATCATTGAGTTCAGAACATACATGAACAATATGAACAGCATAGGTGAGAGAGGGTCCCCCTGTCGAAGACCTCGGTGATGAACAATAGTCTCTCCCGGCTCACCGTTCACCAACACTTGTGTTGAGGATATAGACAGGATCAGGCATATCAAATCACACCACCGCTGTCCAAACCCCACATGACGCAATATTTCCAACAGAAATGACCAAGATACGAAATCAAATGCCTTGGATATGTCCAACTTAAGGAGGATATGAGCCTCCTTTTTTTGTGCAAGGATTTCACTAACTGTTGCACCAAAATGAAGTTATCATGGATATTCCTTCCTCTCACGAACACACTTTGGTTTGCAGAGACCAGAGTGGGTAATAAAGGAGCCAGCCGATTAGCCATGATCTTAGTCACCAACTTAGCAAAACTATGGATAAGGCTTATAGGTCGGAAATCCTTTACCTCCATAGCATCCATCTTCTTAGGCAGCAAGGTAATGAAGGTTGAGTTGAGAAGTCGGAATTTGAAAACATAGCCCCTGTGAATGGCGTCCAAAGCCATCAGAATGTCACCTTAACACTCCAGCATGATTTATAAAACCGCCCAATAAACCCATCCGGGCCCGGGGCCTTGTCCAAAGGCATATCTTTAATGATAGCCCACACTTCCTCCTTTGAGAATGAACCTTCTAACATAGAAAGGTCATGCTGCTGAATACCTAATTCATCCAGATCAATAGAATATTCCTGCTCCTCTGCCTTCCCTGGAATGCTTTCATAGAATTCAAGCACTGCTTCTTGCTTATCTTCTTGAGAGACTACCAGTTGATCCCCAACCTGCAACTTTGGGATAAAATTCTTCTTTTTTTTCTAAATTTGGCTTGCTGGTGGAAAAAGGCAGTGTTGGCATCACCTTCTTGGAGATACAGAATTCTGGAGCGTAGCCGGGCAATGGTGCGCTCCAGCGAGGCCAACCCAAGGCAGTGGAGCTTGAGTTTCTTGCGCAGCCACTCCACGTCAAAGGATGGAGGGAGTATTAATTTTCTCCCGACACACCCTTATTAATTCCCATAAGCAATCAGTACCCAGATCGGAGGGGAACTGGCCGGAACGGGGTCTCCATTACATGTACTCGTGAGCGGCGTAATGCGTCGCAGCAACCGATCGACGGATCGATCTGGTTGGATTTGGCCGGCGTACTTGCCCTGGGGGACCCCTTCCCGGCGTACTGCCGGTCGGCCGGCCGGCCTGGGGCAGCCGTACGCTGACCTAGTGATCGCTGTGACTGTGCCGGCCTCGCGTACCTCCTCAGCCGGACCGTGCATGGAGATGGACTGTGGACATTAGCACTGCTCCCTTGCTCATGCTCAGTGTGAGAGAGGGAGGATAAGAGATACCCGTCTGCACGTGAGCAACAGCATCTGCAGTCCTGCACTCTGCAAGCCATGCAAGCTGATCACCCGTGTCGGATTTAACAAGCCCAACCTCAACACCTCATTGTTATTGGTTGGGTCGAGAAAATTGGGGGATCAATCACTTGGCCCAGGATCTGCCATTTCCACGCCGAAGCAGGCTGGCGGCCCATGTGGGTGGTCAGCGCCGAGGCCCGGGCCAGACCCCGCAGAGCCCATCCAGAGTTGAGAGTTCCAGACCGAGCAGCGAGTCGATGCACGCGCACCGGCAGAACATCTCCCCCGCTTCGCGCGTCGATTTGGCCGCGCTTCTTAGGCGGCGGCGCCGACTCCGCAGCCCGCACTGCCGTGTCGCCGACGCCTGCCGGCCGGCTAGCGCGCGCGGCGCCGTGTTTGCCCGATTTCGTGGGGGGAAATAAGGCAGGCAGCGGTATAACCCCTGGCACAAACAAAGCCGCCGCCCGCCGCGCTCCTGCTCCCACCGTACCCGCTGCGATGAGAAGGCGCCCGGAGCCCCGCCTCGTCCGGTCCCTCGCCACCACCGCCTCCGCCTCACCCGCCGCGCCCGTCCCGCCCCCGCCACCGCTCCCGGCCTCGAAGCCCCCCCGCCCCGCCGCGCCGTTCGTCGCCGTGCTCCTGCGCCGGGGCCGCGCGGCCGCCGCGTTGCTCCTCAACCGCCGCCTCCGTGAGGCGCCCGCCCCGGAGGCCCGCTCCCTGCTCACAGCGCTCCCGGGCGTCCGCGACACCGTCTCCTACAACACCGTCCTCGCCGCGCTCTGCCGCCGCGGGGGCGACCTCCCCGCGGCCCTCTCCCTCCTCCGCGACATGTCGATGGAGCCCGACCCGGGCGCCCGCCCAAACGCCATCTCCTACACCACGGTCATGAGGGGGCTCTGCGCGGCACGCCGCGCGAACGAGGCCGTCAGCTTGCTCCGGACCATGCAGGCCCGCGGCGTCCGCCCCGACGTCGTCACGTACGGCACGCTCATCCGTGGGCTGTGCGACGCCGCAGAGGTCGACGGGGCCGTCGAGCTGCTGGATGAGATGTACGAGAGTGGTGTTGAGCCGAACGTGGTTGTATACAGTTGTTTGCTGCGTGGGTACTGCAAGTCCGGCCGGTGGCAGGCCGTAGGCAATGTGTTTGAAGAAATGTCCCGGCGGGGGGTTGAGCCGGATGTCAGCATGTTCACTGGTTTAATCGACTGCCTGTGTAAAGCGGGGAAGATAGGAAAGGCCGCAAAGGTGAAGGACATGATGGTGGAGCGGGGTTTGGAGCCAAGTGCAGTGACATACAATGTTATGATCAATTCCCTGTGCAAGGAAGGATCAGTGAGGGAGGCGATCACTCTAAAGAAGGAGATGGTAGAGAAGGGGGTGGCACCGGATGTTGTGACATACAACACCCTGATTGCAGGTCTTTCTGGCGTGCTCGAGATGGATGAGGCAATAGGGTTGCTTGAGGAGATGATCCAAGGAGATGTGTTGGTTGAGCCTGATGTGATTACTTTCAGCTCGGTTTTACATGGACTATGTAAGATCGGTCGGATGTTCCAAGCAGTCAAAGTTCGTGAGATGATGGCTGAGAGGGGGTGTATGTGTGACTTGGTGACCTACAATTGTCTGATTGGTGGATTCCTTAGGGTTCACAAGGTTAAGATGGCTATGAAGCTAATGAATGAGCTTGCTAGTTCTGGATTGGAGCCTGATTCATTCACCTATAGTATTCTGATAAATGGCTTCAGCAAGATGTGGGAAGTTGACCGTGCAGAAACGTTCTTGTGTACAATGAGACAACATGGGATAGAGCCCGAGCGAGTTCACTATATTCCTTTGCTTGCAGCTATGTGTCAACAGGGAATGATGGAGCGGGCTACAATTTTGTTCAATGAAATGGATAAGAACTGCGGGCTTGATGTTTTCGCATATAGCACAATGATCCATGGTGCTTGTATATCAGGGGATAAGAAAATGGCTAAACAACTGCTTAAAGATATGCTTGATGAGGGTCTGACTCCTGATGCTGTGACATATTCTATGCTAATCAACATGTTTGCAAAACTAGGAGACCTAGAAGAAGCTGAGACGGTGCTTAAACAGATGACAGCAAGTGGCTTTGTGCCCGACATTGCTGTGTTTGATTCATTGATCAAAGGTTATAGCGCTGAAGGTCAGATAAACAAGGTTCTGAAATTGGTACATGAATTGAGAGACAAGAATGTAGCTCTCGATTCAAAAATCATTCGTACTATTATGACTTCGCTGATGGCAAGCAACGAAGACAAAAAAATATTGGAGGGGCTGCCTGATTTATATCTGAATAACTATTGCAAGGCAACACCATCATCTTGTCCTAGGAGTTCATGAACTCACTATATAAATCATGCCCTGCACTTGAACCTGGTGTCGCTGGATGAGCCCCAATCCATGTTCTTGTGTGCAGATAGCCTGCATGACGGCTATTCAGCTAATGTATGTGCCTATGTTTGAGATTCCTGTTCAGCTCACTTTTTTTCTTTACATGATTTGCCTGTGTCATATTTGTTAAAGTTGTGGTAGCGATGACCCTACATTTGCTGGTAATGGTACTGCTGGGTCCAAAAAAAATCACTACCTCACATTCATTTCAGTGTACAGATGATGGCCTATATCACTTAAACAAACTGCCACCAGTGGCATGATTTGCCAGATGATGGCCTATTTAAGTCAGTTCTGTCGTATCACATCTGAAGATTTTTTCCATCTTAGCTGCGGTGTTACTGATACCTTTTGGAGCTCTCCCGATTTTTTCTAGATAATCACTAAATATTTCAATTAGATGAAATCAAATTGTATTCGCTATGTCTGTGGAATCTAATTATTCTTTAATCACCTTTACTTGCAGCATACACTGGCATCAGGTGATTGCTGGGATATGTCAGCTTATTTATGTCTCCATTCTATCCTCAAGATATACAAGTATATGAGCAGTCTCATGGTGATGAGAATGTCTAAACTGGCAGTGCAAGTACAGCATGCGTTCTGAAGATGACCATCAGATAGCTAAATCCGTATGCACAAACTATGTACATGCTCTATCGTTCGTTGTCACATAAATCTAGGCCTCTACTACAATGTTTTCTGCAACTGACCCGTTGCTCCATGTGCCGTTGAATGTGCCATATTATCCTTTCTATTTTTCCTTGTGATTGATGGGTGACCTTTTGGTGGAGGCAGCTGTTTTCTTTCTTGGATTGCTAAACTGTTCATAGCAATTTTTTCTGTTTTGAAATGCAGTAAATCAAAATGTCATGATATGCATTATGCAAGCATTGTATGCATTTCTCACTTGCTGTGTTAAATGTTAGGCTAGAAGTTTTTTGTTTTAACTAACCAGACATAATCATAGTACTACTGAGTTCCAGGGCCCTTGAGCCTTCGTCCATATTGCATTGCATAAAAACAGGACAAGGTTTACATGACATTGTTCAGATGCTGGACTTGTCGAGTCTTCACAACCTCACAGCCACTGGCCCAATCAGAATTCTGTTCAGTACTCCGCTTGCAAACCCTTAATAAATAATATGCGTCCTGTCTTGGATAGCATGAACATTGTTGTTGGACTTTCCGATGCAATTATGCTAAACATACAGAATCGTTTTGAACTCCTATTATTCCATTGGATGATCGTTGTTTTCTTTACTTTTAGCATAGCTGTATTTTCTGTCTGACAGTGGCACCGCATGAAATGGATTTTCCAATGGTCTGAACTGGCAATCTCAATAGATACTTTCTTCAAGCAAGTCAGGACTCAGGATACAAGTTTCTTTTTTTGTCATTTGACATGCTTCTGCTCTTTTTGTGCTGGAGTGTTATTTGGCTTCATTTTTGTGTGACAAAGTGGTTCAATGTGTAAACTGCAGGGCCATGGAGCTAATCATATAAATCACTTCCTCTGGCCCTTTGGAGGGTACTCAACCTATACTGTATACTCTTCATTGTAGTAATGTTGCTTCAGGTTCAGCTGTATAATTGTATTCACATTTGTTTTAGATTTACTTGGCCAAGTGTAAATAAAAACTTTATTTGTAAGATATTATGTTCCAAGTATGTGCAAGAGCAATTGCTGCATTTCTGACCAGAGATACATTCATCATGTTCCGATTTCCAGTTTGTCTAAAGCTGAAGCTAATCTGTACTACTTTCTTCCTTGTCAGATTGTTTTGTACCAGAATATTCTGTATTATGATTGCAAATATCATCAGATATTACACCTGGGTTATTTTCATCCTGCTTTACCCAGGAGTAGCAGGATGGCTTAATTCATACTCTCAGTCTCAATTTACAATTTTTCATCTTGTCTGACGTAAGCTAGTTGATTTTCTAGCCTGTCTCAGTCTTTATGGTTTTCACCATGTCCTGTCAAATTTATAGGGTGCTGGAAAACGAAACAATCCTGTAAGGATCTTCACAGTGCTCTTCTTGCCCGGCATGTCATTTGATACCAGAGGCCATCATATAGCTTATTGAACTACTTTATGCAATTCTGTTATACCCTTTTTAATTTCTCTGTGGATAATCATTAGCAAGATGTTACATAAAACATTTCTTCATGTCACTTACTACTTTCTCGGCAGAGCTGTTCCTTGATTATCCTTTTTGAAGCTGTTTGGTTTTCAATACCGGGCAAATTTGTGGAGAGCATATTCACAACAGTGTTTTCTATCAAGAAACTGTTTGTTGTTAACTCTTCATTCTGTCATTATTCCTATGCAGTGACAAAGAAAAGCCCAGAGCTGCAGTGTTATTCACTATTCAGGACTTCTGACATGCCTGAAAAACTTGATCATCAAGCAAACAAAAGGGGAATTTTGATGAAGCTGCTACGGCTAACTTACGGAGATGAAGCCAATTTCATGGGCAATCTATTGACAGGTAAGCTGTCGCTTTTGTGCATCTCCTAGGCCCATAGTCTGCTGGTGCCCAACAGGAAATCCTCTGGTGGTTAACACTACCACACTAGTGTTCGTTGCTAGCTATTTTCAGATCAAATCTTTGCAACTATCCTGGGCCTCCTTGGCCTGGCCCAATTGGTCCTCCTGTCGTCCTCGGAACGAAGGTGAGGGGGATGATCCAGGAATGGAACAGAACTACAGAGGTTCTAAAGGTACGAATTAATACATTTCTGAACTCTATCATAAACTAACTAAACAAGGTGTAAAATATTAGAACACCTATACACTCCTTGTTTCGTGGTAGCACTGATGCACAGTGATCCACTTTTGTTGCATGTAGTATCTACTTTTTGCTTGCCCGGCGGATGGTGATCGAACAAACATGCCTTTCCGCCATGCACAATTTTTTAGCTAAAATACATGACTCTCCTTTACATATCTCTGCATCGTTTCGGCTAGTTCCCCGCGCGTGTAAAGGGGTATCAAAAGGATCATATTGCTATTGCAATAGGATTTGACGATTGCAAAGGCTGCAGCTGCAGCTGTTGCTGCACAGCAGCGCAGCCGCTCGGCTGCAAACTTGGCTGTTGAGAGTGCAGAGTGCAGCAGCTGCTCCTGGCTGGCTTGCGGCTGCTGGCTGCTGATAGGTGGTGTAACTGCTGCTGCAGCCGCAGCCGCAGCCACCCTGCTGGCTTCCGGATGCCTCTTTCTTTTAATTAATCATGATCCTTTAAATAAGGGTACCTTACCCTGGGGAAGATAAAAGGCAAAGGCAGACCAAAGAAAATACAAAGATGCCCATTGATATCTAGATTCATCATAACTTACCCTTTTACTCTCTTGTTTGCTTTAGTTGGGCTGCCGTGAAAACAAGAAACAGCTGAAAAGTGAATGGCTTTGCATCATTTCCTATCTGACTGAACCTTTTCTCACAACTACGTGAAAAAACACTGTAAAAAATAGCTGTGCAGAACACAAACAGCTGTTCTCATGATTCTTCAATCTCTCGACTTCTTGCACCGTTACCGAGCGGGCTTTAGATATTGACGCAGAGATGATTATGGCATACCTGAAACCAGTAGAGATGGTTGCCAGTGGGCAGTGTTATATGGAGTCATAGTCGTGACATGTTATTGAAAATTATGACTTCTACCGAGGTAACTTTCTCAGTATGGCCAAGTTGCAGCATTAAAATCTCAACTCTTCAGCAAGTTTTGCCAGTTGAAAGTATTTGATAAAACGTCTTATCAGGCCAAAAATGCTTGCCAGCTTGGAACTAAGATATGACAAAACATATACTATTAGACACCAGATTTCCATTTATTTTAAGAGTATGATTAGCCGCTTTTTAGTACTGCTAGTGGTGTGCATATGTCATCTAAGCTTGCATCCTTTTCCTGTCTGGGATGAATTTTTAAAGCTGGTGCATGAAGACAAGGACAAGTGGAAAGAATATTATTGTGAACACATAGGCCCATATGATCTGATGATCCTGAGCAGATCCCACTATTTAATTAGCTTCTGCATTATTCAA
Source organism: Setaria italica (assembly GCF_000263155.2). Taxonomy (NCBI): domain Eukaryota; kingdom Viridiplantae; phylum Streptophyta; class Magnoliopsida; order Poales; family Poaceae; genus Setaria; species Setaria italica. Next base: position 48,547,901 of record NC_028451.1, on the reverse strand, counting down.
AGAGGAAGTGCAGGGAGGGAGTCAGATTATAATTTGTACGGGTCGACCAAAGTTGCCACTTGAGCATAGAGAAGGGCAAACTGATTTTTCTCTACTCCAGTGGTGAGCAGATGCAAGGAGGCACTGTCAACCTCTACCTGAAAGGTTCCAGTCTTCCACAGCTCCGGTGGCAACTGTCTGTCTGCATCATGTATCTAACCGCGTTTCCATGACTGCCAAGTTTATCGTCGGTTCCTTTGTAAAAGAAAAAGGAAAGATTTAAGAATCACTATATCTTGTTTGCACTTTCTCAAAACAAGCTGATGACTACTTGAGTTGTTGTCTTCAGGAATCTGATCAGGAACAGGTGAGCTGATCGAGATTGACGCTGCATATTTTCTGATCAAGAGTAGCTTTCTCGATATGTGTGATCAGTGGGGAAGACCCGTATGCAGTAGCAATGGCATGTCTATGTACTCCAGCTGGGACTGGGACTCTGGGAGGGTGAGATGAGATCTCCGCACTCCACAGTCCATAGTGCAGCTGTAGCAGAGGTGGTCTCTCCCCGAAAATTTCGGCCGTGTCCAGCAAGAGTCCAAGTGCCACCCACATGGGGGGTGGGTGTTTGGCTGGCTGCTACTGTTACTATTGCCTCCATCTCCTGCTGCTGCCCAGTGACCTGACCGCGAGTCCCTGACCCACAGGCAACGCTACGCGGGGAGCAGAAAAGCTTGCTTGGAGCTATGCTCTCTTTCTCTCGTGTGCTGGACATCGATGGCGAAACAAACAAAAGTGAGGGCAGGGCAACCACCATGCCATGCGGTAGAGCTCCCATGCATGGCCATGGCCCATGGCGATGGGTTGCCATGGCAACCTTGCTCGCTTGTACTTTTTCACCAGCTGTAGCTGCAGCTGCACAGTCCAGCTGCTCGGCTGTAGCTCAAGCAGCAGCTGCTGCACAGCCATCTGATCGGCTGATACTCCGTGTCAAAAACTCGGGTGCAGCTCAAAGAATTTTTCAGTGAAAAGCTTCCTATTGTACAAGTGATAGATAAGTGCTTGCAGCCTGGTTGCAGCAGCTACAGCTACAAGCAGCCGCAGGCTTGCAGTAGCACTGTAGTCGCTTCAGGCTTGAGGCTGCAGCTCAGCCACAGCTCTCTCTTATTTCCACCCTTAGCTCGGACGCATTACGAGGTGCTCGCGGGGCCTGCTCTTGCGCACGCCGTCCTTGTCTCTCTCCCTCGTTTCCCATCTGCGCTAAAAGCCGGGAGCACCGACGGGCGCCCGTGCGCCGACGGGGCCGAACTCGAGCCGCCGGAGGAGAGGGAGGTGACCTCGCCAGAATCAAACTCGTTGTTCGCGAGCTGGAAGAGGATGTGCGGACGGTCGGACCGCGGACCAGGACCGCCGGCGGTGGCGCACTGCGAGCGAAGCGCGGACGGTTGGACCGGAACCGGCTGCGGCAGCGGTGCGCGCGACGAGAGAAACGAGGACGGCCTCGCCGGGCCGGCTGCAGCGTGGTCGGCGGCGGCCACCGACGAGGAGGCGGGAGCGGCACCACGGAGGCCGCCGGCAGCTCAAGTCCATCAAGCGTGCAGCGGTGCGGCCTCCGGGGTGGACCATGGCTCGCGTCTCGGAGGCCATGGCGGCCTTCCCCTCCGTGGCTCTGTGTGCCCGGAAACAAACGGGTGAGAAACGGGTGAGTAACAAGGTAAGTTGGGTGGGTCCCACGGTCACTTTGAGAGGCGTGCGAAGAGGTAACCTGATGGACGAGCTGTCTTTTATATCGACGTGGCTCTGCCACGTAACTCTATGAGCTAGTAAGCCAGCTCAACCGTTGGACTCGGCCTAAGAATTCGGAGCTGACAACGTCCGCCGGCGACAGCCAACTTCTGTGAGCCCGTGAAGGGGAACAGTGTGGCTGATGGCGCATCTGGAGGAAACAATTTTATGCTGCGGAGGCGGAGCCACGCCATGCCCTGCGCTGCGGCGGCACGGCATGGGCGTCGTCCGTTCCCGATAGATTCTGGCCATCTCCCTCCATTGCCCACAAGAACCCAAGGTTTGGAGTTTGGGCGGCACAGTGTCCGTTGCAACAAAAGAGTTGAGCATGATTAGCTCCGCTTTATTTGTGGCGTGTGCACAGGGGATGGAGACTGGTCGTGCGTGATCAGTGGGGTAGACAGACTACAGGGGAACAAATGGTGATGGAGATGAGCAGGCAGCGACAGATCTGATGAAAGCAAGGCATCAACGAGGGCAAGTACGGAGTTTACCGTACAGCCATGGCATTAGGGCATCTAGATGGCGGATTAGGGACACGGTTACCTACGTTAGTACTAGGCATGATTGCGAGTGCTGAAAACCAAAGACATTTAGAGACTGGGTGAGCTGATTGATATTCCTTGCTCGTCTTGAGCTTATCGGCCGGCCATGTTACCCGTCGTGATCACGGTCACCCGCGTAAAAGCATTCGGCCCCGGCGCATTGATGGGGCCGCCCCGTGCACTGTCGTACGTCTTAATGTCTGGGATTTGCAGACAATGGCTTGTCAGGAGCCGCTTGATTTGTGCCTTCAATTTCATTGGGACAAAGAATGCATCAATACTTTTATGTTAGTAATAATAGTAGAGTAATCTTTCTTTGGTCAAAAACTTGTCACGATGGAACGAAACACTAACGGAGGGAGCAAGCAGTGAATACTGAATGCTAACCGTTGAGGTAGATGGTGGGAGGAGGAAGGCGCCGTGAATTGAGGAGAATTGAAACTGAAATGGTGTCCTGTGAAAAGTTGGTGCCAGCAATAGCAGTAGCAGTAGCTAGCAACAAGGCATTAACTTTGATGATTGCCATCTGAGTGTGCAAGGACAGGCCCTGACACCGCCCACATGCCGCTGAATCGGCCGCGATCCATCCATCATCCTCATCGTCTGGGTGCGCGGCAGCCATGTTGCAGCTGTCTGTCCATTGGATACGGATGCAGCCATGCATCCATCAACAACGGGCACGGCGCCGAAGGAGCTCAGCTCGGCGGGATCACACCTCCAACTCACCTCCAACCCCAGAAGGAGAAGCACAGCACGCAAGCAGCGCCCGCTCGGATCCGGCTCCGCTGCTGACTGACGGATGATTCGGCCACTCTCCCCGGCTTTTTTTTTTCTTCTCTTCTTCACTTTGTTTGGTTTGTATGCCAGTATGACGTGACGTGAAGAAAGGCAGCCGAGAACGACGGTGGATGTGAACCTGGGTGGATTTTCCAACTGCCCTGCCTTTCGAGAATATCTCTCGTGCATTGCGGCCTTGCCCAACTTGAGTGTGCTAAAATTACTATAGCAACACTGTAGCGTTTCGTTTGTATTTGTGAATTATTGTCCAAATATTGACTAATTAGGCTTAAAAGATTCGTCTGGCAAGTAAATAAAACTGTGCAATTAGTTTTTGATTTCGTCTACATTCAGTACTCCATGCATGTACCGCAAGTTTGATGTGACAGAGAATCTTCTTTTTACATAGTACCAAAATTGGGATTTTGGATTCAACTAAATATGGCCGGCATTTGTTTACTGTGCACGCCCACGCGAAGCTCTGCTGCACAGCACGTCCCATTGCCTTTTTCACAGCTCGTGCACTCTGTCAGGGAACGGGGGAAAAGGTTCTGCCACCACTTCAACCAGGATTTCACTTGAATGTACGTAACAACTTGCTTCGAATGGAAAAAAAAAAAGAATTATAGCGATGCTCTTAGAAGTAGAGTATCCTATAATACTACAGTATCAAGTACTTTTTTTTTGTAGAAATATTAAAGTATCAAGTACTCCGAGGCATGCAGTTTTCTCGTGTAGCTCTGCGGGGTGGGTCTACCACTTCCCAATCCCCGGTTCCAGCGCAGCAGTCCTGACCGGGACGTTGTCCCACAAGGGACAATATGTCCTGTCACCTCTACAAGGCGCAGACAAAACTCCAAACATGGTTTCCTAGCGTGAATCCACCGATATCCAGGGGCGCATCTCAAATTTTGCCAGGTACGCTACGCACAAAGTGACATTTTTCTCTGCAACTATAGTACGTGCACACTGTATTTGTGCACATATAGCTGCGGCTACTCGTAGCTGTGTGGAGCACGCACCTTTTCTTGGAAAGCTGGTTTCGCCGTGTAATTGGAATCTCAGAAAGAAATAGTTGCTGTTTGCATTGGCTGCGTCAACTGTCGTGTCATTCTACTGATGGTATCGCGCGTTTCACGGGCGGAGATCATTGTAGGGCTGTCAAGATTTGGTAGGCAACGCAAGCCGCACCAACACTACTGCAACTCGAGATGTCTCGATCTGATAATGCACATTAGGTGCGCCCACAGAATGTTTTGGTTCTGTCAACGACATCGGGAAGTAATTCAGAGTCCACAAAGTCATTCACACAGCATGCAGCCATGCAGGTGGTTATTATCGTTAAGCGCCGTATCAGTATCATGATGGTCTCAAGACTGCAAGCAAAGTACGTACGATACAAGCTACTCTCTAAGCTAGTCTAGTTGCATGTATATTATACTCTCCCCGGACGGTGATCAAGCGAAGGTCATCCAAGTATCCAAATCCAACAACATAGGCATTGCCTACGGACATGGCAAATTAATTGTGGTCATTAATGCAAGTTAATGATGTCTCATGCAGACCGACCGCCCACTTGATTAGCTGGATCAGTGAATTAACGTCGTCTCATCGCAAGTCCTTTCGGACATCTCAATGTTACGCTTTGTTTAACAACACTTAAAATGAATGATATGTTACAGGAAAGATTCATAATGAATGCAGCAAATGACAAATTTTTGTACCACCGCCGTTTAATGTATAAATTTTTATGGCAAGCTAATTAGTTTTAAGATAAAATAATCTGCTTGTTCTAAACGGCACATGCTTGAGAAGGGAGGAGTGTTTTGATAGTGAAAGTAAAAAAAAAAGTTGGACTTCAAACACAAAAGTATATGGATATGATCGAGCTAGTAGCTCAGTGCGAAAGTGTCTCTAATATATTGATTAGAACACCCGAGTAGAATCCAGCAGGTCTGAGTTTGACTTACCATGGGAGCGAATTAAATAAATCTGAATTAAAAATAGGTTAAGTTTCCCTTACCGACTTCAAAAAAATTAAACAAGTAGCTCAGTACAGCACAGGGGAGCTAATAAAGCGACGATGTCATGCATACATACCCGAAGTTGCAGTCGATGGATCAGTTGCAAATTACAACTTGCAACACATGCAAGTTGCGGAATCGGGAGTTGAGGTCAATTGTGACGGTCGGATGATATGAATTGCTTGTTTCCTTTCCATGTGTGCTATACAGTGTCATGTATGCAAGATGCCGGCGTGGCTGCCACCTTCGATCTCGCGCGGCCTGCGCTGCTCCTCCCCGCGGTCTTGGGGGACGGCTTCGTGGATACCGGTGGCCGCGCGGTGCCGATTGGACGCCGGGGTCGTGCAACGAGAGTGCAGTACATGTATGCAAGATGCATGCAGCTTGTGAACACAGCTAGGTAGCGAGTTGACCACTTGGCCGAGCCTGCAGCACTGCTTGTCCATGCATGCATGTACGTATAACGTGTGCATGAATGGAGTGTGGACCAGTGGTGGTGGTAGTCCACACGCCCTGTCACGTAGGTACGGCGCCATTCGTCTGCTGGGGTCTGGGGAAAAAGCCGGTACTCACGGCGAGTCACTCACCAACTATCTTCTTCAGCTCGGGTGCTCTGTTTTTCCAAAAAAAATAAAAGGTCGGGTACTCCTAGGTGCCAAAGTCGGTGCACCGAGACACTTCTAAAACGGCACTGTCCAGCCGGGCAAGGAGTGTCCGTGTTTAGATCTGTAACCCACCGAGAGGTACTTGAGATATTATTTTATGCGTGGGGCTAGTTGAGATTAGGGTCTTGAAGGTGAACTCGAACGCACGATTTAGATAGTTTCGGTCCGCTTATGTCGCGTAATACCCTACGTTTTGTGTGTTAGTTGGATTAGGGAGGAGGTCCTTCCCTCGCCTTATATTGCCGGGGGCAGGGTTACAGGTCATTTGTTTACAAGAATACTAGTCGGGTTCGATTAGAGAGTCTTATTCTAATTGCTACGAGTAGTTTTCTAATCCTCGACTAGTTCCTTTCCTCCATGTAGACCACACTATCCTGCACTGTAGCCTCCATGTGTGACACACTCAGTGTACAATCCTGTATTTAGGACTGTCCAAATTTTCTGATGGGTCCATAGATATATGGAAAGTTTGCAAATACCCACGCAAGCAAGTGCACCCTCTCATGCGCTTTGGATTGGAGGACGAAGAAGGGATAAAAAAGGTAACTTTTTTACGAGAGAGGAAAAAACAACAACTTTTGACTGTACAATCCATGTTAGTTGCTACCCACCTTGCTATTTATATGCTTAATCCCGGCTAGGAAGTGTTGGGTTCTTCCCATCACTAAATTGGCAACTGGAGCACTACCACTCTTTTATGAATCAGTACGTGGTTGGACAGCCACGACATATATTGAGCAGGGGGTCGTGGCGCCCATGCATCTCCTGGCCCTCTTTGTCGCCAGTACGCAGCTGCCTTCTTGTCCGTTGCTCCAATTCCACATACACTTGGCCTTAATCTGTTGTTTGTGTAATGACGTACCTAACAGCGATCGAACCCACCAATGGCGCGATTAGGAGCTCGATCATCGATCCTTAAGTGAATCGAGCAATGATCGATAGACTTTGATATCATGCATGCGTGGATTGTGTGTTTCATCGTTCTATGTACGGAGCATACACCAGCCACTTGGCATGCAGTGATTTAGCTAGCTAGTCTCCGTGTTGAGCTAGCCACGGTGGCAACAAGACAAGATGGTGTGATGTGAAGGTAGAGCTGCCTCAGCCACGATTAAACTTGATATATAGATAGTAGAGATAGATACTGGAGAGAGAGATCACAGATCTGGTCAAAGGGGAGTAGTAGTATAGAAGGGGGTGTTTGGTTCTTCCGGAGCTCCTAAAATTCCTATTCATCGAATGTTTAGATACTAATTAGAAGTATTAAACATATATTAATTACAAAACCAATTGCATAGATGGAGGCTAATTTGCGAGACGAATCTATTAAGCCTAATAAGTTCATAATTTGACAATGTGATGCTACAGTAAACACTATGCTAATGATGGATTAATTAGGTCTAATAGATTCATCTCGCGAATTAGCCTCCATCTGTGTAATTAGTTTAATAATTATCTCTATTTAATTCTTCTAATTAGTTTCCGAATATTCATGTGACATCCAAACACCCCATAAGTGTAATATCATAGCAGGCGTACGCTACTGCGATACATAACTCCTTAGGCCACAGATTTATTAATACTCGACATGTGCTACGACTACGAGGACTCACCCTGCCCCTGCCTAAGCCCCTCTGCTCTGCAAAGTCCGCTCCGCGCGTGCGCGCAAAAGGCGGTAAAAAAGAGGAGAGTGCGAGGAGGGAAAGACGAGCCCCGCCCCGAAACCCAAAACCTTTTGCTGTTTGCCGTGTGGGCACCAAATAAAAAGCACAGCACGGATGGTGTAAAAGCCACCGGATCTCATCTGTTGGATCCATCCATCCATCCATCCGCGGCTTTCATTCATTATTGCTGTGAGCATCCGATGTGGGTGGCTCAACTCCAATGAACTGAACCCAACAACAAGAAAGCAACAAAAACCAGCGGGGGCCCAGGCAGGAGGAAAGCGACTGTGAGACGCGACGACGGGGAGGGGGGTTTCCAGCCAACAAGAGAAGGGACGTGCGATTTCCCATCCGGTTCTATCTGCCGCCTCCCGGGCTATCAACCAAATCGCTCCACTCCATCTCCTTGGCGTTGCTGGGAGAATACCCAAGAATACACCGCGCCCGCATCCAACTATCCACAAGTACGTCTTTGCCTGTATTTCTGGTGGGTTTTTTTTCACGCGCACAACCTTATAATAACGCCCAAACTGTTTCTTTTAGTAACCAGCAGCCTAACCGGTACTCCATGCATTCCCTTTTTGATAGGTTATTTCTAAATATGAAAAATTCTCTTTTAATACTCCCTCCGTTCCTATTTACGAGGTGTACAAACTTTACGATCTTTAATCAATAATTTACCTAACAATTTTTTATTTTTTAATGTAAATTTGGCTTGTAATCAAATGTATTTTTTCAATCATTATAAGTTTATAACCATAAACAATATAATATAAGATGAATGAATGGTCAAAATCTAATTTGGAAGACCATGCTACGTCACATCACGCCTTGTAAATAGGAAGGGAAGTAGAAACTTGACGCGCGACCCTTCATTCCTTCACGCAAGATTGGCTACATGTGTATCTAAAAAGTACGAGCATGTGGTTTACGAGGAATGACTAATTGCATAGTTAAAGGGACGATAAGTAGGATGATTATATCTTTTCTTAGTCATTGTGCCATGTGCTGACTGCTTTGACTAGTGTGTCCTCGAACCCCTCTCTCCTTTTGTGCGTGTGTGTGTTTCGGATGAACAGGAAGCCTTTTCGGATAGTAATGTAAGCCACTTTTATTTATGCTCGCAGGATTGATGATTCCACACTCCTTTTTTCCTTAACAAAGGAAAAACTAAAATGATGATTCCACTCGAGCAGTCGGGCACAGGAGCATGACAGAATCAAAATGGGCATTACAGTACTCCAAGCATGCATGGTAGGTATAGGGTGCATGGTGCAGCGTGTCACACGAAACAAAAAGGCACGGAATTCGCGGCGCACACTGGATATTTGTTTGATGTTTTTGGGTACCTTTGTCTGCACCCATCCTCCTTTTTTTTGATTGATCGCATCCCGGTGTAGAAGCACTGTTTCTTAACCACCAAATTATGGGATGCCCCATTGTTATGGGGAGAACCCCACAAGGGATGAGCAGAGCAGCAGCATATAATATTCTCACTTGTCAGTCTCCAACAGGCAGCGCAGCATCGCGTGGAGTGAAGTGAAACAGCCATCTGGGAGACGGTTTAAGATAATGATGCCATATTATCCCTATACATGATAAATATTATTTGGATTTGGATACCATGCCATGCCACCTCTCCTTTTTTATTTTCTCGTGAAAAGAAAAGGGCGCGTAACGAGCGAGGGATGCAGAAGCAACAGACCGAGGTGAGCGGGAAAGGACAGAAAGGACAAGGGGAACCGGGACGGGGTGGGTGTGGGTCCGGGTCAGCACCCGAGATTGCGGCCGTTCCGCACATGAAAAAAAAACCCCAGCGGATCAGCGGGTCACCGTTTTTTAATTCGGCGGGTTTTCACTTGGGCCATGTTTAGTTACTCCCAACTCCCAACTTTGACACTATGCAAAAAGAAGATTCCCCATCACATCAAACTTGCGGTACATGCATGGAGTACTAAATGTAGATGAAATTAAAAACTAATTGCACAGTTTTGTTGTACTTTGCGAGACGAATCTTTTGAGCCTAATTAGTCAATATTTGGACAATAATTCACAAATACAAACGAAACGCTACAGTGTGCTACAGTACTGTAACAGTAATTTGGCACCTCCCAAATTCCCCAACTAAACACGGCCTTGGAACCCAGTAATTTAGCACGGTTTCTGTGAACCACTGTATTTTGTTAAAAAAGTTGCGAGTGAAATGTACCAGAGGACATCAACAACAAAATGCATTTTTAGGTACACAAACTTTTCAATGCATTTCTAGGTCCACAAACTTTTCAAGTTTCTAGGTCCACATCAACGGCACATCAGCGAGCGTTGCGGCTGGTTGAGCGGGCCCCAAGTGGTGAGCGGCGTGCCAGCCAAGCAGGTCCCGCGCCCCGGGATAGGAGGTGGTTTGCCAAGGTGTAGCTGCTCAAGCACCTTCGCCGCAGGCTTGGACTAGTGCTGGGTGTCCGCGGCCGCGTCCTCCGGGCGAGTTCTATGCTTGGACACCCTCATGGAGACCGGATGTGAGTCGTCGGCATTGAGGCAGGAGACGGCGGCGGTGAGCTCGGGCATCCGCGGGATTCAAAATCCCCGGTGATTTATGGCCTTTTGATGGATGAGGAGGCGACGGGAAGGTCGAGTAAGATGTGGAGGAGGTTCGGGCGGCGGGAATCAAGGAGTGGTGGAGTGTCGGTAGCGAATCGGACCGGCGATTAGGCTTTGTTCGCGGAGGCGAGAACGGAGAAAGGGAAGAGAGAGGAGGAGGAGGGTGTGAAGATATAAAAAGATAAAACTCAATGGTTTTTTTATATGTTTGTCCATGTGGAGCTACGTTGGCATGCATGCCACATCAGATTTTGAAGGGGTATGGATCTAAGTGGCACAACTATTTTGATTTTGCGAGTGAACCTAAGTGGCACCTCGGGACAAGTTTGAGAGCCGCTGGTATAAATATCTTTGCTTTGAGTATGGTGATAGACTATATCTTTCCATAAATGTTTGTCAATATGCAATTTTTGAGATAGGTTTTTGGGTCGCTTGTTTTGATCCATGTCATAATTGAGCCGTATGATACTATGCAATGCAGGAGGAAGCCTAACTGGAAATACCAAGCGATGATGCCATCTATCATGGCTAGTCGAAAAAGTATATATCCTCCGGATTGCAACTTGGTATCAGTAGGTGCAAATCTTTACGATGGTACTTGTATATAAAAATACGTGTAAATTATAAAATGGAAATATTGCAAGTTCGAAAATGAAAAACTCTCCTAGGAGAAAGTTCTAAAAACAAAAGAAAGGTTGTAAGAAACTGTTGTTTTCGAAGTATGGATCATGTGCCGGTAATGGATATGGAGATCGCCGAGGAGCCATCACAGTAGCATCGACCGAGGAAGCAGCCAAAAACAATACACACAGTTTTCTCTCGCAGCATGCAGTGAAAAAATAAAATAAAAGGAGAAGACTGAGAAGAAAGGGGCCAGCCAACACGGTGACAGAGGCCTGGATCGAGTTTTATACGCTGGGGGCCACGGAGATCTAGATCTATCCACTGCTCGCTCCCCATCCCGAATCCTCCTCATGCTCATCCAACAAAAACCAAAGCAAATTGTTTGCGCTCCAAACAAATGCTCCAAGATTCCGCAAACCACCCTGGGGAAATCAGAATTCGCGTCGCCCGGCCCCTCGTCCCCTTCCCCGGGGCCCCCTCCATTCCGAGACCGCGAGAAAGCACAAGGCCGGCACAGTGAGGAAAGGGGAGCTTATAGATAGATAGCGATGCAGCGCGAGGTGCGCACTACGCCCCGGTCGCTGCTGCCAGTAGAGTAGCGTAGCATAGCTTGCCCGCCGCCGCGACCTCCGGGTTCTGGGAAATGGAGCAGCTGCTCACCGCTGCCTCACTGGCGCCGCACCAAGTGAAGCTGTCTTGAGCTCGAGCTTGCTTGCTTGCTCGCTCCGTTTAGCACAGCAGCGAACACAGCTCCAACAACGCAACTCGGGAGAGAAGAGGAAAAAGGAGAAGGAAGCTCTTGTGCTGTGATTGCTTGCTTTCTGTAGACCCAGAGCCGCTGGCCATGGACGCCTACGAGGCCACCAAGGTGGTGTTCTCGCGGATCCAGGCGCTGGACCCGGACCACGCCGCCAAGATCATGGGCTTCCTGCTCATCCAGGACCACGGCGAGAAGGAGATGATACGCCTCGCCTTCGGCCCGGAGGCGCTGCTCCACACCGTCATGGCCAAGGCGCGCAAGGACCTCGGCCTGCTCCCGGCCTCCGGACCGGGCACGCCAACCTCCGTCGCCGCCGCCGGGCACTCCCCGTTCCTGCTCTCGCGCCAGAACTCCGGCCGCTGCGGCGGCGGCGCCGGCACCGCGCCCTCGCCGCTCTCGGTGTCGTCGCCCTCCTCCTGGGCGCCGCCGCCCGTGTTCTCCAGGACCAACAGCGCCACCAATGGCGCGGCGGAGGAGATGGCCGGCGTCGGGGAGGACCTCATGAGCCCCGCGAACGGGAACGGCCCGCCGTCGCCGTTCTTCGGCGCGACTGCCGGCGACCAGCTCCTCGACGAGCTCCAGCTGCAGGAGCAGCTCGCGTTCCTCAACGACGCCGGCGCGGGGGCAGGGCACCAGCTGCCCCTGTTCGACGCAAGCGAGTGCCGGAGCCCCGGAGCTGGCGATGGCGGTTTCTTCCCCTACGGGAGCCTCGGTTGGGCCAACGGCGGCCCCGGGCACCGCCGTAGCTCGTCGGTCAGCGAGCTCTGCCTCGGCGGGGCCGCCGACGGCCTCGGATGGAAGCCGTGCCTCTACTACGCCCGCGGGTACTGCAAGAACGGCAGCGCCTGCCGGTTCGTGCACGGCGGGCTCCCCGACGACGCCACCGCTCTCGCCGGTGGAAAGATGGACCCCGCCACCATGGAGCAGCAGTGCCAGGACATCCTCCTCCGCTCCAAGTCCCAGCGCCTTGCTGCCGCTGCCTTCCCTTACTCCCCCACCGGCTCGCTCCCAGGCTCCCCGTCCGCGGCCAGCAAGTGCCTGAGCTTGCTCTTGCAGCAGCAGCAGAACGAGAACCAGAGGTGCCCACCCCGTTCTTGCCATCTCCGAGCTCGAAGTCGCTATCGCCCCTACTCACGATCTCTCTGATTCTTGCAGGGCGGCAGCTGCAGCGGCCGCCGCAGCGCTGATGCTGGGCGGCGACGAGGCGCACAAGTTCATGGGGCGGCCGCGGCTCGACCGCGCCGACTTGGCGAGCATGATGAACCCCGGCTCGCGCCAGATTTACCTCACCTTCCCGGCGGACAGCACCTTCCGCGAAGAGGACGTCTCCAACTACTTCAGGTACTCTTCTGCTTCCACCGCGCTGCTAATCATGCCGGAATCATGCATGGCTTCTGACGCGTGCGCCGGCTCCGGTGAACTTCCTGCAGCATCTACGGCCCGGTGCACGACGTGCGCATCCCGTACCAGCAGAAGCGCATGTTCGGGTTCGTCACCTTCGTCTACCCGGAGACGGTGAAGCTGATCCTGGCCAAGGGCAACCCGCACTTCATCTGCGACGCGCGCGTCCTCGTCAAGCCCTACAAGGAGAAGGGCAAGGTCCCCGACAAGTACAGGCAAGCCGAGCTCCCGCGTCAATGCCATTTGCCTTGTGCTTCCGGCAACTGCTGCTGCGACCGTGTCGTTCCAGGCTTTTTCGCTCTACAACACAATGACCAATTATCTGCTTGTTGCTCTGCAGGAAGCAGCAGCTGCAAGGCGAGAGGGTGGATTTCTCCAACGGGCTAGACGCCAGGGACTCCTTCGATCTGCACCAGCTCGGTAAGGCATTTCGACATCGGCTGCGATCTCCATGTTCAGTTCATGATTGGTGCTCGAATTGAGTGTGCCATGATGGATGCTGCTGTCAGGTGCGAGGATGCTGCAGCACTCGAACAGCGCCAACGAGATGCTGCTGAGGAGGAAGCTGGAGGAGCAGCAGCAGGCAGCCGAGCTGCAGCAGGCGATGGAGCTCCAGAGCCGACGGCTGATGGGTTTGCAGCTGCTCGACCTCAAGTCACGCTCGTCGCCGAGCCCCATCGGCATGCCCTTCAGTCCCACCCGGGCCGTCGCCTCCCCTACCGTCGAGTCGCCGCCGGATTCTGGTACGACGACACCGCCCATTTCGCTTCTTGTCGGCATGGATGCGTTGCTGTTGGTATTCACCGTGCTGAACTTACTGAACAATTTCAACAGGGGAGCAAGGCAAGGGCAGCAGCTTCCTTCTTCCCCAGAGGCGGGCGGCGGTCAACGGAGGCGATAAGGAGGAATCTAGCGGCGAGGCGAGCCCGAACGCAGACAGTGACCAGAGGTGGAATTAACGCTAAACAAGTCATTATCACCATCATTTGTTGCGTCCATCACGTTTTGCTTTCATCCAGCAACGCAGAGAAGCAACATTTCACCAACTGATCTTTGGGCAACACTTTTTTAACGCATTGTATTGTTCTTGTTCTCCTCTGCAGTGCGGAGCATAACCTGCCGGACAGCCCGTTCGCGTCGCCGACCAAGTCCGCCGCAGCAGCATTTGCTCATGATCCTTTCGCGCTCACTGAGTCGGAGGTCGCAGCTGCCTCGCCCGGTCGCAACACCTCGTTTGCTGGCATCAACAATGGCGGCCTCACTACTCATCTCAGGCCCTCTGCGCTGGACATACCTTCACCAAAGCCTTACTTCTTCCCCATGTCCAGGTATGCAACGTTCTATCGCCGTTTGTGCAATTCTACCTGGGCGCCATGATTTGCTGAATGCCGAAGCGCATCATGCAATCTGTTGCAGGCTGTCCTCCGATCACGGCGCCGGCGCGATCGGGATGTAAAGTTGTCCTCAACGGGAGGGAGTATGATACTACTGGCTAATCATAGTAAGCACTTCATCGTCTTCCTTTTGCGAAAGCCCGTGGATCTGGAGCACTCAGCGCCATGCTTCCAAAATGACACGCTTTTCAGATGTGGAATGATGGTGTTCTTACTTTGGTTTCGCCATTCTCTTGTTGATCCTGCAGGAATAATAGAAGCAAAGAAAGAAGATAGTGGAGTATAGGAAAAAAAGAATGGAGAAGTTGCAGCATAGTGTTAGTTCAGTTCCTTTTTTCTTCCTTTTTTTACTTTCAAGAGTTTGATAGCTTTTATGAAACAAAACCATAAGTAGGAGAAGATGCCAGCCATGGCCACAAGCTGGGGAAGCAGAAAGCAGCAACAGATTAGTGGTCTCGTATCCACATTATTACCATCTGCATTACTACTAGTTACTACTATTAGCTAGTGTACTTAGTATAGCCACCACCAGCATTGATGTTCTACTACCAGCGTCTACCACAGTAACCTAGTAGCTCCATCCATGATATGCTACTGCTACAGCAGCCACTAGTTCATACTACACTTGATAGCACTAGGTGTGATGCTTACCAACCACAAGATGGTACATACATGTAACTCTACTAGGCTGCCTTTGCTTTCTTGCTCGCTGTGTGCAAACAGCCATGCGAGGCAGATGTGACAGGCTTGGATTGGAGAGGAGGCTGCTGGTCCAGTCCAGTGTGGTGTATGTAAAAAGATCTCACGAGACAAGATGAAGAAACAAACGAGTGTCGAGTGTAGGTGTGTGATTGAAGGACCACCCTCCAGTCTGCTGATGCCGAACCAAGCTGTTTGTCAATATAGGGAGGAGAGGTGTCAGCGTTGTTGGCTGGGTTGTTCATGGTCCCCTTCTTTCAGCAGGTGCAGCTCACTACAAAAGAAAAGATGTTTTTTATTTTTCTTTTTCGTTTTTACCTTTGCTTCTGTCGAATGAATATACTGTAGTGACAGTGTTATTATACAAAGGAAAGAAAATGAAAGATATGGAAATAATTTGCCCTCTATGGTTTCATTTCCAGATTCTTATATGCCGAGTTTCTGCACTGCTTGTTCATCTTTTTCTTTCTTACTGTAGCAGTAATAGCTTAAGACCACCTGGTTACAGTAATAGATCGAGCTCTAGTACATGTATATCAGTTGCTGCTCTGCTATGAGAAGAAGAATTGAGACAGAGGAGATGTGGGGAAAGAAAGGAAAGATGATTGGTGGTGCGTACGAGTATAGTTTTCTTTTCTCCGTGGCTGGCAGCGCACAAACCCGGTCCGGTGATGCTTTTGGAGGGGACAGGACATGCTTTTGGGGATGCCAGAGCTAGTGCGATGTTGCTACTACTACTCCGGTAAGGTAAAGGTAAATAATGAGTCGCCGGCGTCGACGTCTGAGGATCAGGGCGAGATGGATCTGAATACGACAGGTAATGTTAGAATAGCCGGAGCCCTGAAAAAGAATATACCGCCCGCCACAATTATTTCCTGAAAACCATCTCCCGAGTGGTCAGCTTCAGTGCTGGTGGTGCTGCTGATAGTACTACCTGGTAGGACGAACCCGCTGAGTAATCACTAATCAGTGGTGATTATTGACAGGAAAAGCAGGGGGTTATTACGTTGATCAACAATAATGCCCTTTTCTGCTTTGCTGGCTGAGCGGCTGAGGGTGCGCTTGGTTTGTGGGTTCATATGGGCTGGAACAGGCTCGACCCTTATCGATCCCCGTTTGGTTGGAAATGTATCTGGTTTGGATCGGACCTAGAAGGAATATTCCTTCCAGATATGGGTCGAATGCACCCGCCAAAACGAGCGGACGCACTCGACCCGCACGGACGCCGTTGTCTCCGTTCGTGCGCGCCCTCCCGCCCGTCGTGCCGCCTCGGCCGATGCCACCTCCTTCCGCTGCCCGCCAACTCTCGCCGGTCGTGCCGCCCACCCGGCCCCGCTGCCCTCCGCCCGACCCCTCCCGCCGGCCCCACTACCCGCCCGCCACCCGCCTCCACCCGGCCCCGCCGCCCTCCGCGCGCCCGTCGGCCCTTGCTCGCCTCCATGCAAGAGATGCAGAGACACAAAGAGGGGAGGCGGCAGCGGCGGCGCGCGACCGGTGAGCCTGGGAGCTCGGGGAGAAGTGGAGAAGAAGTTGGATAAAAAAATTATAATGGATGACACGTGGGATCCACGTACTACAGTTACAAACGGTGTTAAAATGATATCCAATCGACGTGTCTCAACCATTTCAACCACCAAATATGAGATAGGTTGGACCTAACCCACACAAAAGTGGAATAAACGCGTGCTGAGTGTTCATCGCCATCCACTCCTTCTGGGTAGAGCGATCAAGAATGTGCCGAACGTTGCTGATGCGCCTGCAAGACACAAGGTAGATCTGCCATCTGATGCGGGACGCTGTAACTTGTGCTTGACCAGCGAATCCTAGTACGGCGCACGTCAGTAGAAGACTACGTAGTACTGTGTAGACGACCGACCACAAGCAATGCAATGCAAATATGCAATGCTGTCAGTCTTGAGTTCTTAAAGATGACGGTGAGGTAGCTCCCAGTCCCAGCACAGTACAGTCTGGGAGTACGTACGTAGATCACAATGGGAGTGCGTGAAGTGAGACGGCGGTGGGGCCCATCACGCCAGCGGCTTGGTCACGCCCATGTGTCCGTTCGTCCCCCCTCTCCCTGCATGCTTTTGCCCTTGGGAGGGACCTTGTGGGTGGCGTAGCATGAGATGGAATCCAATCCGACCACGGCGCTGCCTGCCTTGCCTTGCGCCGGCCGGCCGGCCGCCCTGGTCCATCCCCGTCTCGCTCTTGGCCTTGGCCTCCTACGCGCTGCACATGCACCCAAAAGACTAACGACTAGTCACATACTGCATGCACTTTTTGAGTTGTGACTCTTGTCGTTTTTTGCATGGCCAAGCATTATATTGCGTCGTTGCGGAGAAAAAGGTCGTAACCTTTCGGCGTGTCGATCGCCTGTTGCCACGTGAAGTTGCGAAGCAAACATGAGAACTATTGTGTGTATATATAAAAAAAAAGATGGGTGAGAATCGCATCAGTCTCGCTCGCTCGCGGCCAAGTGAAAGCAGTACTGCGGAAATCTCGCCACCATGACTTTTAGCTGCTTCGATCGATGGCAGTGCCATACCACGGGGTGCTGCGTGCAAATTAGCGAAGGCGGCGATCCTTTCCTGATCAGTCAAAGCAGCGGCAAACAGGCACTGCTTTGCATCTTGGACCGGATTGCTCTCACTCAGTCTCAGGTTGTGAAGCAGCGGCAATAATCAGAGCCCATATGCTCGTGTTGTGTTGTGTTGTGTCCCAGAAGAAAGATGCTAGACCCGTCTGTCGCAAACACGGGGGCCCAGCAGGTTTGGCCACCTGTGCCGGGCTCGTCCTCCTCCGGCATCATGTGCTTGCATGTGCCGCTCCGCTGCGCCCATCCGGCCTCTTCCCCCCCCGAGCCAGTCATCAGTCATGTATGATATCGCATGCAGTTGTATGTACAGTACTAGTACCATACATGTCACGTGTCAATGTGTCATGCCCGTGGATGAGAGCTAGCCATGGATGAGATCATGAGATGCCATCAGGCATGTGCGCTTCACCGTCGGCCGCGCTGCAGATGCTCGCGTCAATGGCACTAGCTAGGCCTGATGATTTTCAGCTGGTGCGTGCCGACTGAAAAGAAAAGAAAACGGACGGACGTCACCGTGACCGATTGCAACAGGATGTATGCGCCGCCATAACTGCGGTCTCGATCGGTCTGGTCACGTTCACGTACGTGCAGTTAGCTGCTACTGCAGCTACGGATGAGGGCGCTGGGCAGCGAGGCCTTTATCGTATCGTATCGTATCACTACGACTCCTACGGCCTCCCTCCCTCCTGCCGTTCCGTTCCAGACAGATGCGTGAATTGCCCTTCATTAATTCGCAGGCACAGACAGATCCGTCAGCCCATTAATCACCCACAGAAAAGAAGCTAATAATCGGACATCGCTGAAGGGTTCCTTTCCTTTCCTCGGCAGCCTACAGCCTGATCACGGGGCGTGGTGAGACTCGGAGACTGAGACCAAGGCCAACCGTCGTGCGTGGGAGACCGTGCTGCAGTGCATGCAGGGGCTCCTGTCTCTCTCTCTGTACGTACGTGTATTGTTAAGTTGGCGCCGGCCTTAGCATTGGTTTGCTTCGCATGCACGGCGCTGTTTAGTTTCAACTTCCAAGCGCGCTGATGATGCGTGTGAGGGGACTCGAGCGCCCGGTGTTCCCGCCAGATTCGTCTGCCTGCTACCAAGTAGGAGTATCTTTTATTGTATTGTACGGTTCCTGCCATGTTTGTCCCGTACTACGCCTGCAGGTCTTGGTCGCTGGCGTAGGTTTATCGCTACTTCGTTTGGCATGGCTTGGAGAACTTCGGCTTGTCAAGTGTAGCAGTATTGTAGCAGCACGGAGCTGAAGTCATGGGGAGCTATTTGTTTTGGCTTCACCTCCTTTCCCGTTTATTTTAAGATATTGGTACATATTCTAAGTAACGTACAATGCTAAATAGTGCGTGTTATTGTAACGCGATGCCGAATCCCCCTTTGACCTAAGCCGTGATAAAAGGAGGCCTTAGCTTGCTTCCCGAGTTTGGTACGTAGCGTTTGCGTTTTCACCTGTCCTCGCATCGCGTCGCGTCCATGCAGCACCACCTCTCTCTCTCCCCCTCTCACGCATGTGCGCAGCCATGACATCCGGCGCACGGCCGCAGATTAATGCCGTCAAAATAGCACCGGCAAAGTAAAGTAACACCGTGTTTCCTCACCGCCTACAACAGCAGCTGTCACGGGCGACGACACTTGTGGCCTCGCAAGTTATGGGCCACCACGAATTGTCCTTGCATGATGGGCCCATGGAATTTACCCTCTACAGTCACGGCCCATTCATTATTCCTTGGTTTAATTTTTTCGGCGCATTTGTTCGTCGTTGCGTGTGCTTTTCATCCCGAGAAGCCCACCTGTGTCTATGGGCCTAGTCCTTTCACACCGTTCTTCACTACCGAACAATTGGCCCAGCAGCAAACTACACCCCCCCGTCCACACTTGCTCACATGACCATATACACACACAGTGTTATGGATGCAAAACCTTTAATTAATTGCTATCACAAGAAACAATTTCTTTGCAGGAAAAAATATTTTCCATACAACTAATATATGACAAGAGGACGCATGAAGGAAGGAGGAAGTATTGTGGCCTAACGAGCTGAATGATCTGACCTTCAAGGTCGGCCATAGAAAAGAACACATGGTTTTCGTTATTCTCAAAAACGAAAAAAGAAAATGCAAACACTGTTCATGTACTTATGCCAATGCACTGAAGATTATGGACGTGAATCAAAAAACTAATTTCCACAACAAAAAAAACTTTCCATTTGCGAGAAAATTACTTCCAAAAGTCTAATAATATATGTGCTATTTTAACGATAATTCAGAGAGCGAGCTAATATACGATTCAAAAACCACAGGTGAAATCACATGATGTCACATGCACTCGACGGGTACTCTTCGTAGCTGAACTTGGTCTCCTGGACGATCTTGCATCCGTTGCACCCTCTGCACAGCGACGGCCCGGGGCAGCACATCGGCTGCGCCGGCGCCGGCGCCCAACCGTGCACGCCACCGCCGCCACCGTGGCACCACCCGCACCCGCCGCAGAACGAAGGCCCCCCGCACGGTGCCCATTTCTGAGGGGCACCGCAGGGCGGGTGTGGGTGGTGAACCGGGGCAGGTAACGGCGCCGGTGCCGGCAACGGCGCGGGCACCGGCGCCATACCTCCGCACGGCGGCCACTGAGGTATCATTTGCTGCGGGTGGTGGATGCCCCAGTGCGCCGGGTCGCTGCACGGCCACGGGTAGCAGATGCCGCATATGTTGGTGAACTGCAGGTTCACCGTCGTCGTCGACGACGACGGCGCCTTCGCCTTCTCGTCGTCACCCTTCTTCTCTTCCGGCTTCTTTTCGTCGGCGGGTTTCTTCTCCTCAGGCTTCTTCTTTTCCTCGCCAGGTTTCTTCTCCTCGGGTTTCTTCTCTTCCGGCTTCTTCTTTTCCTCGGCAGGTTTCTTCTTGTCCTCGGGCTTCTTCTCCTCTTGAGGCTTGATCTTGATGTCCTTGATCACGTCGCAGGCCTTGCATCTCAGTTTCTTGGACAGCCTCGCTGGGTCGAAGCGGCCCGAGATGGTGACCGTGTTCTTCGTGTTATCGAAATCAATCTTCCTGATGTCCTCCTTCGCTGCACGCAGGTTGAAAGACAAAGCAGGGAACAAAATGAGGTGACTTCACACATAGCACAATTTCGTGAAATTAAATTTTGTTTCCGGATCGAGACGATCAAGATGTTTAATTTCACCACGCACACTGGAGTTTGCAGAGGATTTTCTGAATCTTCTTGTAACATTTCTCGCATTGCAGGTCCACTTCAATGATCAAAGTAGAATCCTGCAGGCAAAAGAAAGCAGAGAAGAAACCAAAAGATTGAGAAATGTTGACTAGAATGCAATTGCAATTTGTTTCATAATAAAAAAAATCGTTAACATGGAAAGCCACAACTCACCTTTGTTGTCATGACGCTGTGGAGCTGATCGATGCCCCTCAACAACTCGTCCTGAGTTCAGAGAAGCCGGGAACGAACAGAGAAATATATAGGCGTCTCCGTTTCACCAATCGTCCAAGAGGGAACAAAATGCCAATTCGAATAGTTGGTATGGAAGAATCTCTCATCACACTGGGGAGCTTCCATAACCTAATCTTTATTTTTTAATATGATGAGATTCCTAACAACAACCTTGTGCACCATGATTAGAGCAAAGACTCTTCCAAGTTCAGAACATTTGGACTGTCACTAGTACCACCTGTAGTCTCCAAAACGTGGTGGTTACTCCTCCGTTCATATTTATAAGGCGCACACGTATATCAAGATTAAAACTTTACAATCTTTGACCAATAATTTAACCAACACTTTTTTATTTTTATAATATAAATTTGATATGGTTAGATTTAATAAAAACTCTCCAATAATTATAAGTTTATAACTATAAACAATATAATGTAAGATAAACAAACGTCAAAGTGTAATATAGGAGATCATGTCAAGCCTTATAAAAATAAATGGAGGGAAACTGCTGCTGCTCAAAACCACTGAACGTGCCCAACCTCTGCACCTCCACGCCCTAATCCCTGCTTCTTATTTTTTTTCGCTGATCTCTCCTAACCACAGAGGTCATAGGCTTTTTCTAGGTTTTCTTTTTCCGTCCGAGCTCTTGAATAAAAGAACTAGTTCCACAAATAATGTGTTTGTGCTGCCACCTGTAAACAACTAATTGTGTGCATTTCCGTATCACTAGGTGGTCAGTGAATGTAACTTGATTGACAGTATCATTGTTGTACACTTTTATTGGAATTGGAGAGCACAGGATACCATTCTGTGTTGAGTGTAACAAACTAGCAGACTACAGACCACAAAGCTTATTTTTAAGCGAGATGCAAATGCAAGACTCCAAACACAGCTTAATTCAACGTAGCATATTCTTACGAAGATCTCCAT
The DNA here is from genome assembly GCF_000263155.2 of Setaria italica. Taxonomy (NCBI): domain Eukaryota; kingdom Viridiplantae; phylum Streptophyta; class Magnoliopsida; order Poales; family Poaceae; genus Setaria; species Setaria italica. Next base: position 48,526,013 of record NC_028451.1, on the reverse strand, counting down.
CGTTTTGTGCTTATTGATTTCCTTCCTTGATAGCTTCATTGCATGAGGTGCAAGCGATGATGTAGTACATCCATCGACCGACCACATGTGGAAATGATCATCAAGCTTCATCATGCATGCTAACGATATTCGACGGTAGCTGCCGAGAAGATGGCTACCTCGCGGTGATGTGCTAATAATACTCGAATCATTTTTTGGTTAGGTGTTGACCGATGGGATGAGCTTTCTGAGTCATTTCAGATATTACAGGGCGTGGGATGGAAAAGACAAGAAACTCAGAGCAAAGTTTACAGGGTGGGTAATTACCATGCCCCTAAGCAATCTTGAGAAAAGGGGCATGGAACTGAGATTTGTCATGTTGCTAAAGAATTGAGAGAAGCAGTATTCACCATTCAGAACACACCATCTGTTGTTTCTGACAATTCTGAAACCTGCTACCATGATCTAAACACGCAGATGTTCCCGGCAGCTACGTAACATTCTCTACCGCTTGTGGCTTGTCTGCTTGTGAAAAGATAACACCCAACATCATATTATCCTGTGACCTTTGATGAATATATGCAGTGACTAGTACGTGACTGACAGGAACATGAACAATGAGACAAGTAAAGGAACAAATGAGCTAATTGAAAGATGCATGGACCGAAGGTACCTCGCAGGATGATGACAAAACATGAATGATCGCATAAGACGAGCGTTGACGCCTTACCCACCAGGATGCTTGAGCTTTGCCATTTCTAATTCCTTGGCCTGCACAGCTTCATCACTGCGTTGAGCGAGCTTGCGAGTTGCGACCCGTGCGTCGTAGCGTCCAAAATAGGGATTCCATCGGAGCTTGTTGTCTCAAAGCAATTTGACACCGAGCAAATTTAAAGTTTACAATAGGAACAATATTCACAATTGGAAAAACTGATCCCCTTTACAATGGAACAGGGTAGAGCTCTCTTTTACAGTAATACATGACCTATTTTGCATTTCAAAAATGTTCTTACTCAACCACTACATTCCTAGAATATGTCATACATAAAGGTCATTGAAGAAAACGTGTACAAATTGAACTCTTCCATGTGGTCACGCTTCTCACGCCTTCTGCCCTCTAACATCGGGATTTCATCTTTATTTTGAGCTGAGCGCTTAGCCTCGAGTCTTCACCCGCATCCCGAATGAGCACCCAGCCTCGAGGCTTCTAATTCGTAGAGTCTTGTCGAAAGACCTTAAACTCGAGTGGCTCCCTTCTGAGTGTCATCCTTGAGCAAGGAATATAAGTATGAAAACTCGACATTCAGGTAAGATTCCGAATACTCGAGGGTTAACCCACTTGGTGTTAGTTTTTACCGTTGTTAATTATTACCCTCGAGCCCTTCCAGGAGCAGAGGCGTTGCGAGGTTACGAGGTTTATCATTCGAGATGCCTTCTCAGAGCATGCGAAGTTAAAAAGGGATTCCGCTTTCCTTGCTACCGAGGTTAAACTTGGGACCTGCTACTGTCATTCGAGGGTAGCTGAGTTTTGTTCTTAGCTTCGAACTCGCAAGACTAGAAAGGTTCCGTACTTTTTAGTATCTGACGTACAACTCGCGAGGTTAAAGGTTTCCCACAACTAAGGGCCTGTTTGGGACTGCTCCGCTCCAAAAAAAATAGCTCCACTCCAGCTTCATCTTGCCAAACGCCTCCAGCTCCAACTATACCAACTCCAAAAAAAATGTGGATCTGGGGGGCAACTCCAAGATTTTCCTGGAGCTCCTCAAAGGGTGCTCTCAAAAAACAACTTTTATAACCCCTCTTGGAGTTGGGTAGAAATTACCCACCAATGCCACCCTTTACAGTACCGTTGAGAAAGAAAAAAAAAACAACCGTGGCTCCTGTTCTTCCCGCGACTCCTGTTCTTCCCGCGACTCCTGTTCTTCCCCGGGCTCCTACCGCCCGTATAGCTTCCGTCACAGGCGTCTAGACTTGCGTTTCACCAGTCGACTCCCATGGCCGGACGGTGCTGAAACCGTTTCCTATGAAGGACTTGGAAGGATGCCTGCGGCGACCCGGTCCATAGGCACGCGCCGCCAAGGGGGGTGGGGGGCTGTGCCTACCGCCGGTCCAGACAGCCGGGATTAAGGGGTATGTTTGACTCCACGCTGACCGGACTAGGGAACTAACAA